>NC_082645.1:23887656-24193378 GCF_028023285.1 Balaenoptera ricei
ATTACAAAAACCTATCAGCTCACACCAGTCAGAATGGCCATCAACAAAATGCGGCAAACGATAAACGCTGACGTGATTCTGGAGAAATACGTACCCTCAATTCTAAGGGGGACGTGGTACGAGCCACTAATGAAAGCACAATTGAGGTGCCTTGAAAAGGTAAACGTTGAGCTACCATAGCAGTCAATCAATCATACCCACTGCTGGGTCTATCACCTGAGAAAATGAAAATCAAAAATCGCAGGCTGGCAATCCTGCACTCCAGCAATATTTACCATAGGCAACACTTGGAAGCAACGAAAATGTCCATCAACAGAGGAATGCACCAAGAAGAAGTGGTCCATGTACACAATGGAATATTAGCCATGGAAAACATTGAAGCACTGCTCTTTGAGGCACCATAGATGAGCCTGGAGATAATCACAAAACATGAAGTAGGTCGGAAAGCAAAAGACCTATATCTTATCACTTATGGCATTATCTAATAACTGACACAGATGAACATATTTCCAAAGAGAAAGACACTCACAGGCGTAGAAAACAAACTATGCTCATCTAAAAGGAAAGGAGGGGGGAAATTGAGAAATGAAGATTAGTGTTACTATACATATTCAAATACATATTATATACATGTATCAAAAAGATCGAACATATAGCAAGGGAGGTCGACGGAACACTGTAATATTTTACATGGAAAGAGGATCTGTACATTAATAGACATACATAATGTCCAAATGAACCAGATTGTGTACACCTAGGACAAACAATATTCTAAACTTTACCCAGATTAAAAAAATTTTAAAAACCAAGAAGAAGTAATGAGACATAAACTTATGGGGATTTCTCCAGGCAAATTCCATTCTAATTTACAACCTGGACAATGACTTCCAGAAAGGCTCTGCTGCCCTAGAACCCAGATTGGGGAATGGAGAAATGCTACCTCCTTGTGGACGTTTCCCACAACAGCAGCTTTGAACCCACTGCAAAGGTCACTAAATTTTCACCAACTTGCAGTTCTGTAAATTGCGCCTGGCCTCCAGAAAATTTCTGGGGTCAAAAATCGATCAAAAAATTCAGAAGAGGGCAACCTTCGAAGAAGACAATTTCAAGAGCTATATTGTACTCACGGTTTTTTCTTTTAAGAGAAAAGAAAAAGGCATCGGAATATGATGAATTTTAAAAATTTTCATGACATGCATACCCATATTACAAAACCCTATCAGCTCACAGCAGTCAGAATGGCCATTAGGAAAAATGCTGCAAAAAATAAACGGTGAAGGGAGTGTGGAGAAATGCGTACCCTCGGTTGTAAGGGGGGGCATGTAAAGAGCCACTAATGAAAACACAATGTAGGTGCTTTGAAAAGGGAAACAATGAACTACCAGTCCATCAATCACAACCACTGCTTGGCCTATCACCTGAGAAAATGAGAATCAAAAAGTCACAGGCTGGGAAACCTGTATGCCAGCAATATTTACCATAGGCAGCGCTTGGAAGAAATGAAAATGTCCATCAACCGAGGAATGCACCAAGAAGAAGTGGTCCACGTACACAATGGAATATTACTGTAATAATAAATATAAATTAAATTTAAAAACAAAGAAAAGCAAGGAGACATCAACATTTGTGGGTTTATCCGGGCACATTGCACTCTAATTTATAACCGAAAAACAACACTGGCCGGTAGGTCTGTTTCCCTAGTACCAGCAAGGGGAACGTAGAAAGGCTGTCGCTCTCTGGCCGTTACCTGCAAAAGCAGGTTTAAAGCCTGAGCTAATGGTCACTTCATATGAACAAGTACTGCAGGGCTGTAAATGAAACCTGCCCTCAAAATGTCTTGAGGGAGATAATGGCCAAAATATTTCAAATGGTGACACATACTTTAAGAAAACACTTTGAAGAAATAAGCTCTCATCACAGCTGGAAAAATAAAAAGGACATGTCTTACAGCTCAATTTCAACGCATTATGAGACACATGCAAATTCAACCACAAAGAGGTATCAGCTCACACCACTCAGAATAACCATCAGCAAAAACTACAAAGAATAAATGCTGAAGGTGCTGGGAAGAAATGCATACCCTCCACTTTAAGTGGGACGTAACCTGGAAAGAGCCACTAAAGAGAACAGAATAGAGGTGCCTTTAAAAGGTAAACATTGAGCTACCATATGATCCAGCAGACCTATTCCTGGACCTATAACCTAAGAAGACAGAATTGGAAGGACACAGGTACGCAAATCTGCATTGCATAGTATAACAATCGCCAAGATATGGAAGTAACCAAAAAGTCCAACGACAGATGGGTGGACAATGAAGAACTGCTACATGTACAGATGGAATATGAGCTAGTGAAAAAATGAAACAATGCCATTTGCAGCACCATAGATGAGTCTAGAAGTAATCACGCAACTTGGTGTAAGTGAGAAAGCGAAAGACACATATCCTATCATATCACATATAGGTGTTACCTAAAAAATGATACAAAGGTATTTCCACAGAGAAACACTATCATAGATTCATTAAAAAAAACTTATGGTTCACCAAATGGAAAGGTGTGAGGATTGGATACATTACTGTATTGAGGTTAACAGAGTGATACAAACATATGTGAAATATATAATCACCAAAGACCTACGCAATACCAAGAGAAGACTACTCAACATTGTGTCATATCCTACATGGGAAAAGGATCCGAAGAAAAATAGATATATGTATATGTGTGAAAGAACCACATCTTGCACACCTAGAACAAACAAAACATTGTAATCAAGTTTGCTGTGATAAAAAATAAAAATTAAGTTAAAGATACCAACAAGAAGTAATGAGACATAAACTTAAAGGGCTTTTTCCTCGCACATTCCATTCTAATTTACAACCTAGAACACCACTTCCAGTAAGGCTCTGTTGCCCTAGTAACCAGATTTGGTAAAGGAGAAATGCTGCCGCCTTGTGGCCGATTCCCGCAACAGCAGCTTTTAACCCACAGCTAATGGTCACTTACCATTCACAAGGACTCAGTGCTGTAAAGGACACCTGCCCTCAAAATTGTGCTGAGGTAGGGAATGGATAAAAAAAATTCAAAACAGGCAAAATGTTCACGAAGCTAGTATGAAGAGGTAAGTTGTACTCACTCTCTTTTTAAAGAAAGGAAAATGGATAAAAGCTCAACCTCAGGAAGTATTAGACTCATGCAATCTAATCTACAAAAAGTTTTCAACTCACACCCGTCGACTGACCATTGGCAAAAAGTCTACAAACAATCAATGCTGAAGAGGTTTTAGAGAACTGTGTACCCTCTAGCTGCTGGTGAGATGTAAAAGGGTTAAACGCTAATAATGAGAACAGAAAGGAGCTGCGTTGAAAAGGAAAAATTGAGGTACCATTCAATCCAGCAGGCGCACCAATGGGCCTCTCACCTGAGAAGACCAGAATGAAGAAGACCCGGGCTGCAAAAGCTGCACTGCAGCCTTATTCACAATAGACAAGACAGTGAAGCAACCAAAATGTCCATCAACAGATGAAAGGAAAAAGAAGAAGCGGCCCATGTACACAATGAATACTAGCCATGGAAAACGATGAAACACTGCTCTTTGAGACACCATAGATGATCTTGGAGATAATCACAGAACATGAGGTAAGTCGGAAAGCAAAAGTCCTATATCCTATGATATCACTTATACGCGTTCTCTAATAACTGACACAAATGAACATATTTCCACTGAGAAAGTCAATCACAGACTTATTAAAAAAAACTATGCTTATCTACAAGGAAAGGTGGGGGGAATGGATACATGAAGATTAGCGTTACCATATGTATACAAATACATATTATATACATATATCAAAAAGACCGACCATATAGCAAGGAAGGTTTACGGAACACTGTGTAACAATTTACACGGGAAGAGGATCTCTACATAAATAGGTATATAGAATATGTAGATGAACCAGAGTATGTACACCTTGGACAAGCAACATTCTAACCATTACCCCAATTGAAAAAATTAAAACAACGAACTAGGAGTAATGAGACATAAACTTATGGGGGGTTCTCCTGGCACATTCCATTCAAATTTACAACCTAGGCAAACGACTTCCAGAACGGCTCTGCTGCCCTAGTACCCAGATTTGGGAATGGAGAAATGCTGCATCCTTGTGGCCATTTCCCACAACAGCAGCTTTAAACCCACTGCAAAAGGTCGCTAAATATTCACCAATTGCAGGTCTGTAAATGACATCTGCACCCAAAAAATACTGAGGTCGAAAATCGACCAAAATATTCTAGAGTGCAACCTTCCAAAAAGAAAATTTGAAGAGGTATATTATACTCACACTTTTTTTTCTTTTTTCTTTTAACAGAAAAGAAAAAGGCGTGGAAAAATGATGAATTGTAGGAATTTTTACAGACATGTAAACCCAAATTACAAAAACCTATCAGCTCACACCAGTCAGAATGGCCATCAACAAAAATGCTGCAAACAAGAAACGCTGACGTGATTGTGGAGAAATGCGTACCCTCAATTCTAAGGGGGACGTGGTACGAGCCACTAATGAAAGCACAATTGAGGTGCCTTGAAAAGGTAAACGTTGAGCTACCATAGCAGTCAATCAATCATACCCACTGCTGGGTCTATCACCTGAGAAAATGAAAATCAAAAATCGCAGGCTGGCAATCCTGCACTCCAGCAATATTTACCATAGGCAACACTTGGAAGCAACGAAAATGTCCATCAACAGAGGAATGCACCAAGAAGAAGTGGTCCATGTACACAATGGAATATTAGCCATGGAAAACATTGAAGCACTGCTCTTTGAGGCACCATAGATGAGCCTGGAGATAATCACAAAACATGAAGGAGGTCGGAAAGCAAAAGACCTATATCTTATCACTTATGGCATTATCTAATAACTGACACAGATGAACATATTTCCAAAGAGAAAGACACTCACAGGCGTAGAAAACAAACTATGCTCATCTAAAAGGAAAGGAGGGGGGAAATTGAGAAATGAAGATGAGTGTTACTATACATATTCAAATACATATTATATACATGTATCAAAAAGATCGAACATATAGCAAGGGAGGTCGACGGAACACTGTAATATTTTATATGGGAAGAGGATCTGTACATTAATAGACATACATAATGTCCAAATGAACTAGATTGTGTACACCTAGGACAAACAATATTCTAAACTTTACCCAGATTTAAAAAATTTTAAAAACCAAGAAGAAGTAATGAGACATAAACTTATGGGGATTTCTCCAGGCAAATTCCATTCTAATTTACAACCTGGACAATGACTTCCAGAAAGGCTCTGCTGCCCTAGAACCCAGCTTGGGGAATGGAGAAATGCTACCTCCTTGTGGACGTTTCCCACAACAGCAGCTTTGAACCCACTGCAAAAGGTCACTAAATTTTCACCAACTTGCAGTTCTGTAAATGGCGCCTGCCCTCCAGAAAATTTCTGGGGTCAAAAATCGACCAAAAAATTCAGAAGAGGGCAACCTTCGAAGAAGACAATTTCAAGAGCTGTATTGTACTCACGGTTTTTTCTTTTAAGAGAAAAGAAAAAGGCATAGGAATATGATGAATTTTAAAAATTTTCATGACATGCATACCCATATTACAAAACCCTATCAGCTCACAGCAGTCAGAATGGCCATTAGGAAAAATGCTGCAAAAAATAAACGGTGAAGGGAGTGTGGAGAAATGCGTACCCTCGGTTGTAAGGGGGGGCATGTAAAGAGCCACTAATGAAAACACAATGTAGGTGCTTTGAAAAGGGAAACATTGAACTACCAGTCCATCAATCACAACCACTGCTTGGCCTATCACCTGAGAAAATGAGAATCAAAAAGTCACAGGCTGGGAAACCTGTATGCCAGCAATATTTACCATAGCCAGCACTTGGAAGAAATGAAAATGTCCATCAACCGAGGAATGCACGAAGAAGAAGTGGTCCACGTACACAATGGAATATTACTCTAATAATAAATATAAATTAAATTTAAAAACAAAGAAAAGCAAGGAGACATCAACATTTGTGGGTTTATCCGGGCACATTGCACTCTAATTTATAACCGAAGAACACCACTGGCCGGTAGGTCTGTTTCCCTAGTACCAGCAAGGGGAACGTAGAAAGGCTGTCGCTCTCTGGCCGTTACCTGCAAAAGCAGGTTTAAAGCCTGAGCTAATGGTCACTTCATATGAACAAGTACTGCAGGGCTGTAAATGAAACCTGCCCTCAAAATGTCTTGAGGGAGATAATGGCCAAAATATTTCAAATGGTGACACATACTTTAAGAAAACACTTTGAAGAAATAAGCTCTCATCACAGCTGGAAAAATAAAAAGGACATGTCTTACAGCTCAATTTCAACGCATTATGAGACACATGCAAATTCAACCACAAAGAGGTATCAGCTCACACCACTCAGAATAACCATCAGCAAAAACTACAAAGAATAAATGCTGAAGGTGCTGGGAAGAAATGCATACCCTCCGCTTTAAGTGGGACGTAACCTGGAAAGAGCCACTAAAGCGAACAGAATAGAGGTGCCTTTAAAAGGTAAACATTGAGCTACCATATGATCCAGCAGACCTATTCCTGGACCTATAACCTAAGAAGACAGAATTGGAAGGACACAGGTACGCAAATCTGCATTGCATAGTATAACAATCGCCAAGATATGGAAGTAACCAAAAAGTCCAACGACAGATGGGTGGACAATGAAGAACTGCTACATGTACAGATGGAATATGAGCTAGTGAAAAAATGAAACAATGCCATTTGCAGCACCATAGATGAGTCTAGAAGTAATCACGCAACTTGGTGTAAGTGAGAAAGCGAAAGACACATATCCTATCATATCACATATAGGTGTTACCTAAAAAATGATACAAAGGTATTTCCACAGAGAAACACTATCATAGATTCATTAAAAAAAACTTATGGTTCACCAAATGGAAAGGTGTGAGGATTGGATACATTACTGTATTGAGGTTAACAGAGTGATACAAACATATGTGAAATATATAATCACCAAAGACCTACGCAATACCAAGAGAAGACTACTCAACATTGTGTCATATCCTACATGGGAAAAGGATCCGAAGAAAAATAGATATATGTATATGTGTGAAAGAACCACATCTTGCACACCTAGAACAAACAAAACATTGTAATCAAGTTTGCTGTGATAAAAAATAAAAATTAAGTTAAAGATACCAACAAGAAGTAATGAGACATAAACTTAAAGGGCTTTTTCCTCGCACATTCCATTCTAATTTACAACCTAGAACACCACTTCCAGTAAGGCTCTGTTGCCCTAGTAACCAGATTTGGTAAAGGAGAAATGCTGCCGCCTTGTGGCCGATTCCCGCAACAGCAGCTTTTAACCCACAGCTAATGGTCACTTACCATTCACAAGGACTCAGTGCTGTAAAGGACACCTGCCCTCAAAATTGTGCTGAGGTAGGGAATGGATAAAAAAAATTCAAAACAGGCAAAATGTTCACGAAGCTAGTATGAAGAGGTAAGTTGTACTCACTCTCTTTTTAAAGAAAGGAAAATGGATAAAAGCTCAACCTCAGGAAGTATTAGACTCATGCAATCTAATCTACAAAAAGTTTTCAACTCACACCCGTCGACTGACCATTGGCAAAAAGTCTACAAACAATCAATGCTGAAGAGGTTTTAGAGAACTGTGTACCCTCTAGCTGCTGGTGAGATGTAAAAGGGTTAAACGCTAATAATGAGAACAGAAAGGAGCTGCGTTGAAAAGGAAAAATTGAGGTACCATTCAATCCAGCAGGCGCACCAATGGGCCTCTCACCTGAGAAGACCAGAATGAAGAAGACCCGGGCTGCAAAAGCTGCACTGCAGCCTTATTCACAATAGACAAGACAGTGAAGCAACCAAAATGTCCATCAACAGATGAAAGGAAAAAGAAGAAGCGGCCCATGTACACAATGAATACTAGCCATGGAAAACGATGAAACACTGCTCTTTGAGACACCATAGATGATCTTGGAGATAATCACAGAACATGAGGTAAGTCGGAAAGCAAAAGTCCTATATCCTATGATATCACTTATACGCGTTCTCTAATAACTGACACAAATGAACATATTTCCACTGAGAAAGTCAATCACAGACTTATTAAAAAAAACTATGCTTATCTACAAGGAAAGGTGGGGGGAATGGATACATGAAGATTAGCGTTACCATATGTATACAAATACATATTATATACATATATCAAAAAGACCGACCATATAGCAAGGAAGGTTTACGGAACACTGTGTAACAATTTACACGGGAAGAGGATCTCTACATAAATAGGTATATAGAATATGTAGATGAACCAGAGTATGTACACCTTGGACAAGCAACATTCTAACCATTACCCCAATTGAAAAAATTAAAACAACGAACTAGGAGTAATGAGACATAAACTTATGGGGGGTTCTCCTGGCACATTCCATTCAAATTTACAACCTAGGCAAACGACTTCCAGAACGGCTCTGCTGCCCTAGTACCCAGATTTGGGAATGGAGAAATGCTGCATCCTTGTGGCCATTTCCCACAACAGCAGCTTTAAACCCACTGCAAAAGGTCGCTAAATATTCACCAATTGCAGGTCTGTAAATGACATCTGCACCCAAAAAATACTGAGGTCGAAAATCGACCAAAATATTCTAGAGTGCAACCTTCCAAAAAGAAAATTTGAAGAGGTATATTATACTCACACTTTTTTTTCTTTTTTCTTTTAACAGAAAAGAAAAAGGCGTGGAAAAATGATGAATTGTAGGAATTTTTACAGACATGTAAACCCAAATTACAAAAACCTATCAGCTCACACCAGTCAGAATGGCCATCAACAAAAATGCTGCAAACAAGAAACGCTGACGTGATTGTGGAGAAATGCGTACCCTCAATTCTAAGGGGGACGTGGTACGAGCCACTAATGAAAGCACAATTGAGGTGCCTTGAAAAGGTAAACGTTGAGCTACCATAGCAGTCAATCAATCATACCCACTGCTGGGTCTATCACCTGAGAAAATGAAAATCAAAAATCGCAGGCTGGCAATCCTGCACTCCAGCAATATTTACCATAGGCAACACTTGGAAGCAACGAAAATGTCCATCAACAGAGGAATGCACCAAGAAGAAGTGGTCCATGTACACAATGGAATATTAGCCATGGAAAACATTGAAGCACTGCTCTTTGAGGCACCATAGATGAGCCTGGAGATAATCACAAAACATGAAGGAGGTCGGAAAGCAAAAGACCTATATCTTATCACTTATGGCATTATCTAATAACTGACACAGATGAACATATTTCCAAAGAGAAAGACACTCACAGGCGTAGAAAACAAACTATGCTCATCTAAAAGGAAAGGAGGGGGGAAATTGAGAAATGAAGATGAGTGTTACTATACATATTCAAATACATATTATATACATGTATCAAAAAGATCGAACATATAGCAAGGGAGGTCGACGGAACACTGTAATATTTTATATGGGAAGAGGATCTGTACATTAATAGACATACATAATGTCCAAATGAACTAGATTGTGTACACCTAGGACAAACAATATTCTAAACTTTACCCAGATTTAAAAAATTTTAAAAACCAAGAAGAAGTAATGAGACATAAACTTATGGGGATTTCTCCAGGCAAATTCCATTCTAATTTACAACCTGGACAATGACTTCCAGAAAGGCTCTGCTGCCCTAGAACCCAGCTTGGGGAATGGAGAAATGCTACCTCCTTGTGGACGTTTCCCACAACAGCAGCTTTGAACCCACTGCAAAAGGTCACTAAATTTTCACCAACTTGCAGTTCTGTAAATGGCGCCTGCCCTCCAGAAAATTTCTGGGGTCAAAAATCGACCAAAAAATTCAGAAGAGGGCAACCTTCGAAGAAGACAATTTCAAGAGCTGTATTGTACTCACGGTTTTTTCTTTTAAGAGAAAAGAAAAAGGCATAGGAATATGATGAATTTTAAAAATTTTCATGACATGCATACCCATATTACAAAACCCTATCAGCTCACAGCAGTCAGAATGGCCATTAGGAAAAATGCTGCAAAAAATAAACGGTGAAGGGAGTGTGGAGAAATGCGTACCCTCGGTTGTAAGGGGGGGCATGTAAAGAGCCACTAATGAAAACACAATGTAGGTGCTTTGAAAAGGGAAACATTGAACTACCAGTCCATCAATCACAACCACTGCTTGGCCTATCACCTGAGAAAATGAGAATCAAAAAGTCACAGGCTGGGAAACCTGTATGCCAGCAATATTTACCATAGCCAGCACTTGGAAGAAATGAAAATGTCCATCAACCGAGGAATGCACGAAGAAGAAGTGGTCCACGTACACAATGGAATATTACTCTAATAATAAATATAAATTAAATTTAAAAACAAAGAAAAGCAAGGAGACATCAACATTTGTGGGTTTATCCGGGCACATTGCACTCTAATTTATAACCGAAGAACACCACTGGCCGGTAGGTCTGTTTCCCTAGTACCAGCAAGGGGAACGTAGAAAGGCTGTCGCTCTCTGGCCGTTACCTGCAAAAGCAGGTTTAAAGCCTGAGCTAATGGTCACTTCATATGAACAAGTACTGCAGGGCTGTAAATGAAACCTGCCCTCAAAATGTCTTGAGGGAGATAATGGCCAAAATATTTCAAATGGTGACACATACTTTAAGAAAACACTTTGAAGAAATAAGCTCTCATCACAGCTGGAAAAATAAAAAGGACATGTCTTACAGCTCAATTTCAACGCATTATGAGACACATGCAAATTCAACCACAAAGAGGTATCAGCTCACACCACTCAGAATAACCATCAGCAAAAACTACAAAGAATAAATGCTGAAGGTGCTGGGAAGAAATGCATACCCTCCGCTTTAAGTGGGACGTAACCTGGAAAGAGCCACTAAAGCGAACAGAATAGAGGTGCCTTTAAAAGGTAAACATTGAGCTACCATATGATCCAGCAGACCTATTCCTGGACCTATAACCTAAGAAGACAGAATTGGAAGGACACAGGTACGCAAATCTGCATTGCATAGTATAACAATCGCCAAGATATGGAAGTAACCAAAAAGTCCAACGACAGATGGGTGGACAATGAAGAACTGCTACATGTACAGATGGAATATGAGCTAGTGAAAAAAATGAAACAATGCCATTTGCAGCACCATAGATGAGTCTAGAAGTAATCACGCAACTTGGAGTAAGTGAGAAAGCGAAAGACACATATCCTATCATATCACATATAGGTGTTACCTAAAAAATGATACAAACAAAGGTATTTCCACAGAGAAACACTATCATAGATTCATTAAAAAAACTTATGGTTCACCAAATGGAAAGGTGTGAGGATTGAATACATTACCATATTGAGGTTAACAGAGAGATATAAACACATGTGAAATATATAATCACCAAAAACCTACGCAATACCAAGAGAAGACTACTCAACATTGTGTCGTAACCTACGTGGGAAAAGGATCCGAAGAAAAATAGATATATGTATATGTGTGAAAGAACCACATCTTGCACACTTAGAACAAACAAAACATTGTAATCAAGTTTGCTGTGATAAGAAATAAAAATTAAGTTAAAGATACCAACAAGAAGTAATGAGACATAAACTTAAAGGGCTTTTTCCTCACACATTCCATTCTAATTTACAACCTAGAACACCACTTCCAGTAAGGCTCTGTTGCCCTAGTAACCAGATTTGGTAAAGGAGAAATGCTGCCGCCTTGTGGCCGATTCCCACAACAGCAGCTTTTAACCCACAGCTAATGGTCACTTACCATTCACAAGGACTCAGGGCTGTAAAGGACACCTGCCCTCAAAATTGTGCTGAGGTAGGGAATGGATAAAAAAAATTCAAAACAGGCAAAATGTTCACGAAGCTAGTATGAAGAGGTAAGTTGTACTCACTCTCTTTTTAAAGAAAGGAAAATGGATAAAAGCTCAACCTCAGGAAGTATTAGACTCATGCAATCTAATCTACAAAAAGTTTTCAACTCACACCCGTCGACTGACCATTGGCAAAAAGTCTACAAAAAATCAACGCTGAAGAGGTTTTAGAGAACTGTGTACCCTCTAGCTGCTGGTGAGATGTAAAAGGGTTAAACGCTAATAATGAGAACAGAAAGGAGCTGCGTTGAAAAGGAAAAATTGAGGTACCATTCAATCCAGCAGGCGCACCAATGGGCCTCTCACCTGAGAAGACCAGAATGAAGAAGACCTGGGCTGCAAAAGCTGCACTGCAGCCTTATTCACAATAGACAAGACAGTGAAGCAACCAACATGTCCATCAACAGATGAAAGGAAAAAGAAGAAGCGGCCCATGTACACAATGAATACTAGCCATGGAAAACAATGAAACACTGCTCTTTGAGACACCATAGATGATCTTGGAGATAATCACAGAACATGAGGTAAGTCGGAAAGCAAAAGTCCTATATCCTATGATATCACTTATACGCGTTCTCTAATAACTGACAGAAATGAACATATTTCCACTGAGAAAGTCAATCACAGACTTATTAAAAAAAACTATGCTTATCTACAAGGAAAGGTGGGGGGAATGGATACATGAAGATTAGCGTTACCATATGTATACAAATACATATTATATACATATATCAAAAAGACCGACCATATAGCAAGGAAGGTTTACGGAACACTGTGTAAGAATTTACACGGGAAGAGGATCTCTACATAAATAGGTATATAGAATATGTAGATGAACCAGAGTATGTACACCTTGGACAAGCAACATTCTAACCATTACCCCAATTGAAAAAATTAAAACAACGAACTAGGAGTAATGAGACATAAACTTATGGGGGGTTCTCCTGGCACATTCCATTCAAATTTACAACCTAGGCAAACGACTTCCAGAACGGCTCTGCTGCCCTAGTACCCAGATTTGGGAATGGAGAAATGCTGCATCCTTGTGGCCGTTTCCCACAACAGCAGCTTTAAACCCACTGCAAAAGGTCACTAAATATTCACCAATTGCAGGTCTGTAAATGACACCTGCCCTCCAAAAAATACTGAGGTCGAAAATCGACCAAAATATTCTAGAGTGCAACCTTCCAAAAAGAAAATTTGAAGAGGTATATTGTACTCACACTTTTTTTCTTTTTTCTTTTAACAGAAAAGGAAACGGCGTGGAAAAAGGATGAATTGTAGGAATTTTTACAGACATGTAAACCAAAATTACAAAAACCTATCAGCTCACACCAGTCAGAATGGCCATCAACAAAAATGCTGCAAACAAGAAACGCTGACGTGATTGTGGAGAAATGCGTACCCTCAATTCTAAAGGGGACGTGGTACGAGCCACTAATGAAAGCACAATTGAGGTGCCTTGAAAAGGTAAACGTTGAGCTACCATACCAGTCAATCAATCATACCCACTGCTGGGTCTATCACCTGAGAAAATGAAAATCAAAAATCGCAGGCTGGCAATCCTGCACTCCAGCAATATTTACCATAGGCAACACTTGGAAGCAACGAAAATGTCCATCAACAGAGGAATGCACCAAGAAGAAGTGGTCCATGTACACAATGGAATATTAGCCATGGAAAACATTGAAGCACTGCTCTTTGAGGCACCATAGATGAGCCTGGAGATAATCACAAAACATGAAGGAGGTTGGAAAGCAAAAGACCTATATCTTATCACTTATGGCATTATCTAATAACTGACACAGATGAACATATTTCCAAAGAGAAAGACACTCACAGGCGTAGAAAACAAACTATGCTCATCTAAAAGGAAAGGAGGGGGGAAATTGAGAAATGAAGATGAGTGTTACTATACATATTCAAATACATATTATATACATGTATCAAAAAGATCGAACATATAGCAAGGGAGGTCGACGGAACACTGTAATATTTTATATGGGAAGAGGATCTGTACATTAATAGACATACATAATGTCCAAATGAACTAGATTGTGTACACCTAGGACAAACAATATTCTAAACTTTACCCAGATTTAAAAAATTTTAAAAACCAAGAAGAAGTAATGAGACATAAACTTATGGGGATTTCTCCAGGCAAATTCCATTCTAATTTACAACCTGGACAATGACTTCCAGAAAGGCTCTGCTGCCCTAGAACCCAGCTTGGGGAATGGAGAAATGCTACCTCCTTGTGGACGTTTCCCACAACAGCAGCTTTGAACCCACTGCAAAAGGTCACTAAATTTTCACCAACTTGCAGTTCTGTAAATGGCGCCTGCCCTCCAGAAAATTTCTGGGGTCAAAAATCGACCAAAAAATTCAGAAGAGGGCAACCTTCGAAGAAGACAATTTCAAGAGCTGTATTGTACTCACGGTTTTTTTCTTTTAAGAGAAAAGAAAAAGGCATAGGAATATGATGAATTTTAAAAATTTTCATGACATGCATACCCATATTACAAAACCCTATCAGCTCACAGCAGTCAGAATGGCCATTAGGAAAAATGCTGCAAAAAATAAACGGTGAAGGGAGTGTGGAGAAATGCGTACCCTCGGTTGTAAGGGGGGGCATGTAAAGAGCCACTAATGAAAACACAATGTAGGTGCTTTGAAAAGGGAAACATTGAACTACCAGTCCATCAATCACAACCACTGCTTGGCCTATCACCTGAGAAAATGAGAATCAAAAAGTCACAGGCTGGGAAACCTGTATGCCAGCAATATTTACCATAGCCAGCACTTGGAAGCAATGAAAATGTCCATCAACCGAGGAATGCACCAAGAAGAAGTGGTCCACGTACACAATGGAATATTACTCTAATAATAAATATAAATTAAATTTAAAAACAAAGAAAAGCAAGGAGACATCAACATTTGTGGGTTTATCCGGGCACATTGCACTCTAATTTATAACCGAAGAACACCACTGGCCGGTAGGTCTGTTTCCCTAGTACCAGCAAGGGGAACGTAGAAAGGCTGTCGCTCTCTGGCCGTTACCTGCAAAAGCAGGTTTAAAGCCTGAGCTAATGGTCACTTCATATGAACAAGTACTGCAGGGCTGTAAATGAAACCTGCCCTCAAAATGTCTTGAGGGAGATAATGGCCAAAATATTTCAAATGGTGACACATACTTTAAGAAAACACTTTGAAGAAATAAGCTCTCATCACAGCTGGAAAAATAAAAAGGACATGTCTTACAGCTCAATTTCAACGCATTATGAGACACATGCAAATTCAACCACAAAGAGGTATCAGCTCACACCACTCAGAATAACCATCAGCAAAAACTACAAAGAATAAATGCTGAAGGTGCTGGGAAGAAATGCATACCCTCCGCTTTAAGTGGGACGTAACCTGGAAAGAGCCACTAAAGCGAACAGAATAGAGGTGCCTTTAAAAGGTAAACATTGAGCTACCATATGATCCAGCAGACCTATTCCTGGACCTATAACCTAAGAAGACAGAATTGGAAGGACACAGGTACGCAAATCTGCATTGCATAGTATAACAATCGCCAAGATATGGAAGTAACCAAAAAGTCCAACGACAGATGGGTGGACAATGAAGAACTGCTACATGTACAGATGGAATATGAGCTAGTGAAAAAAATGAAACAATGCCATTTGCAGCACCATAGATGAGTCTAGAAGTAATCACGCAACTTGGAGTAAGTGAGAAAGCGAAAGACACATATCCTTTCATATCACATATAGGTGTTACCTAAAAAATGATACAAACAAAGGTATTTCCACAGAGAAACACTATCATAGATTCATTAAAAAAACTTATGGTTCACCAAATGGAAAGGTGTGAGGATTGAATACATTACCATATTGAGGTTAACAGAGAGATACAAACACATGTGAAATATATAATCACCAAAGACCTACGCAATACCAAGAGAAGACTACTCAACATTGTGTCGTAACCTACGTGGGAAAAGGATCCGAAGAAAAATAGATATATGTATATGTGTGAAAGAACCACATCTTGCACACCTAGAACAAACAAAACATTGTAATCAAGTTTGCTGTGATAAAAAATAAAAATTAAGTTAAAGATACCAACAAGAAGTAATGAGACATAAACTTAAAGGGCTTTTTCCTCACACATTCCATTCTAATTTACAACCTAGAACACCACTTCCAGTAAGGCTCTGTTGCCCTAGTAACCAGATTTGGTAAAGGAGAAATGCTGCCGCCTTGTGGCCGATTCCCGCAACAGCAGCTTTTAACCCACAGCTAATGGTCACTTACCATTCACAAGGACTCAGGGCTGTAAAGGACACCTGCCCTCAAAATTGTGCTGAGGTAGGGAATGGATAAAAAAAATTCAAAACAGGCAAAATGTTCACGAAGCTAGTATGAAGAGGTAAGTTGTACTCACTCTCTTTTTAAAGAAAGGAAAATGGATAAAAGCTCAACCTCAGGAAGTATTAGACTCATGCAATCTAATCTACAAAAAGTTTTCAACTCACACCTGTCGACTGACCATTGGCAAAAAGTCTACAAACAATCAACGCTGAAGAGGTTTTAGAGAACTGTGTACCCTCTAGCTGCTGGTGAGATGTAAAAGGGTTAAACGCTAATAATGAGAACAGAAAGGAGCTGCGTTGAAAAGGAAAAATTGAGGTACCATTCAATCCAGCAGGCGCACCAATGGGCCTCTCACCTGAGAAGACCAGAATGAAGAAGACCTGGGCTGCAAAAGCTGCACTGCAGCCTTATTCACAATAGACAAGACAGTGAAGCAACCAACATGTCCATCAACAGATGAAAGGAAAAAGAAGAAGCGGCCCATGTACACAATGAATACTAGCCATGGAAAACAATGAAACACTGCTCTTTGAGACACCATAGATGATCTTGGAGATAATCACAGAACATGAGGTAAGTCGGAAAGCAAAAGTCCTATATCCTATGATATCACTTATACGCGTTCTCTAATAACTGACACAAATGAACATATTTCCACTGAGAAAGTCAATCACAGACTTATTAAAAAAAAACTATGCTTATCTACAAGGAAAGGTGGGGGGAATGGATACATGAAGATTAGCGTTACCATATGTATACAAATACATATTATATACATATATCAAAAAGACCGACCATATAGCAAGGAAGGTTTACGGATCACTGTGTAACAATTTACACGGGAAGAGGATCTCTACATAAATAGGTATATAGAATATGTAGATGAACCAGAGTATGTACACCTCGGACAAGCAACATTCTAACCATTACCCCAATTGAAAAAATTAAAACAACCAACTAGGAGTAATGAGACATAAACTTATGGGGGGTTCTCCTGGCACATTCCATTCAAATTTACAACCTAGGCAAACGACTTCCAGAACGGCTCTGCTGCCCTAGTACGCAGATTTGGGAATGGAGAAATGCTGCATCCTTGTGGCCGTTTCCCACAACAGCAGCTTTAAACCCACTGCAAAAGGTCACTAAATATTCACCAATTGCAGGTCTGTAAATGACACCTGCCCTCCAAAAAATACTGAGGTCGAAAATCGACCAAAATATTCTAGAGTGCAACCTTCCAAAAAGAAAATTTGAAGAGGTATATTGTACTCACACTTTTTTTCTTTTTTCTTTTAACAGAAAAGGAAAAGGCGTGGAAAAAGGATGAATTGTAGGAATTTTTACAGACATGTAAACCAAAATTACAAAAACCTATCAGCTCACACCAGTCAGAATGGCCATCAACAAAAATGCTGCAAACAAGAAACGCTGATGTGATTGTGGAGAAATGCGTACCCTCAATTCTAAGGGGGACGTGGTACGAGCCACTAATGAAAGCACAATTGAGGTGCCTTGAAAAGGTAAACGTTGAGCTACCATAGCAGTCAATCAATCATACCCACTGCTGGGTCTATCACCTGAGAAAATGAAAATCAAAAATCGCAGGCTGGCAATCCTGCACTCCAGCAATATTTACCATAGGCAACACTTGGAAGCAACGAAAATGTCCATCAACAGAGGAATGCACCAAGAAGAAGTGGTCCATGTACACAATGGAATATTAGCCATGGAAAACATTGAAGCACTGCTCTTTGAGGCACCATAGATGAGCCTGGAGATAATCACAAAACATGAAGGAGGTCGGAAAGCAAAAGACCTATATCTTATCACTTATGGCATTATCTAATAACTGACACAGATGAACATATTTCCAAAGAGAAAGACACTCACAGGCGTAGAAAACAAACTATGCTCATCTAAAAGGAAAGGAGGGGGGAAATTGAGAAAAGAAGATTAGTGTTACTATACATATTCAAATACATATTATATACATGTATCAAAAAGATCGAACATATAGCAAGGGAGGTCGACGGAACACTGTAATATTTTATATGGGAAGAGGATCTGTACATTAATAGACATACATAATGTCCAAATGAACTAGATTGTGTACACCTAGGACAAACAATATTCTAAACTTTACCCAGATTTAAAAAATTTTAAAAACCAAGAAGAAGTAATGAGACATAAACTTATGGGGATTTCTCCAGGCAAATTCCATTCTAATTTACAACCTGGACAATGACTTCCAGAAAGGCTCTGCTGCCCTAGAACCCAGCTTGGGGAATGGAGAAATGCTACCTCCTTGTGGACGTTTCCCACAACAGCAGCTTTGAACCCACTGCAAAAGGTCACTAAATTTTCACCAACTTGCAGTTCTGTAAATGGCGCCTGCCCTCCAGAAAATTTCTGGGGTCAAAAATCGACCGAAAAATTCAGAAGAGGGCAACCTTCGAAGAAGACAATTTCAAGAGCTGTATTGTACTCACGGTTTTTTCTTTTAAGAGAAAAGAAAAAGGCATAGGAATATGATGAATTTTAAAAATTTTCATGACATGCATACCCATATTACAAAACCCTATCAGCTCACAGCAGTCAGAATGGCCATTAGGAAAAATGCTGCAAAAAATAAACGGTGAAGGGAGTGTGGAGAAATGCGTACCCTCGGTTGTAAGGGGGGGCATGTAAAGAGCCACTAATGAAAACACAATGTAGGTGCTTTGAAAAGGGAAACATTGAACTACCAGTCCATCAATCACAACCACTGCTTGGCCTATCACCTGAGAAAATGAGAATCAAAAAGTCACAGGCTGGGAAACCTGTATGCCAGCAATATTTACCATAGCCAGCACTTGGAAGCAATGAAAATGTCCATCAACCGAGGAATGCACCAAGAAGTGGTCCACGTACACAATGGAATATTACTCTAATAATAAATATAAATTAAATTTAAAAACAAAGAAAAGCAAGGAGACATCAACATTTGTGGGTTTATCCGGGCACATTGCACTCTAATTTATAACCGAAGAACACCACTGGCCGGTAGGTCTGTTTCCCTAGTACCAGCAAGGGGAACGTAGAAAGGCTGTCACTCTCTGGCCGTTACCTGCAAAAGCAGGTTTAAAGCCTGAGCTAATGGTCACTTCATATGAACAAGTACTGCAGGGCTGTAAATGAAACCTGCCCTCAAAATGTCTTGAGGGAGATAATGGCCAAAATATTTCAAATGGTGACACATACTTTAAGAAAACACTTTGAAGAAATAAGCTCTCATCACAGCTGGAAAAATAAAAAGGACATGTCTTACAGCTCAATTTCAACGCATTATGAGACACATGCAAATTCAACCACAAAGAGGTATCAGCTCACACCACTCAGAATAACCATCAGCAAAAACTACAAAGAATAAATGCTGAAGGTGCTGGGAAGAAATGCATACCCTCCGCTTTAAGTGGGACGTAACCTGGAAAGAGCCACTAAAGCGAACAGAATAGAGGTGCCTTTAAAAGGTAAACATTGAGCTACCATATGATCCAGCAGACCTATTCCTGGACCTATAACCTAAGAAGACAGAATTGGAAGGACACAGGTACGCAAATCTGCATTGCATAGTATAACAATCGCCAAGATATGGAAGTAACCAAAAAGCCCAACGACAGATGGGTGGACAATGAAGAACTGCTACATGTACAGATGGAATATGAGCTAGTGAAAAAATGAAACAATGCCATTTGCAGCACCATAGATGAGTCTAGAAGTAATCACGCAACTTGGAGTAAGTGAGAAAGCGAAAGACACATATCCTATCATATCACATATAGGTGTTACCTAAAAAAAGATACAAACAAAGGTATTTCCACAGAGAAACACTATCATAGATTCATTAAAAAAACTTATGGTTCACCAAATGGAGAGGTGTGAGGATTGAATACATTACCATATTGAGGTTAACAGAGAGATACAAACACATGTGAAATATATAATCACCAAAGACCTACGCAATACCAAGAGAAGACTACTCAACATTGTGTCGTAACCTACATGGGAAAAGGATCCGAAGAAAAATAGATATATGTGTATGTGTGAAAGAACCACATCTTGCACACCTAGAACAAACAAAACATTGTAATCAAGTTTGCTGTGATAAAAAATAAAAATTAAGTTAAAAATACCAACAAGAAGTAATGAGACATAAGCTTAAAGGGATTTTTCCTCACACATTCCATTCTAATTTACAACCTAGAACACCACTTCCAGTAAGGCTCTGTTGCCCTAGTAACCAGATTTGGTAAAGGAGAAATGCTGCCGCCTTGTGGCCGATTCCCGCAACAGCAGCTTTTAACCCACAGCTAATGGTCACTTACCATTCACAAGGACTCAGGGCTGTAAAGGACACCTGCCCTCAAAATTGTGCTGAGGTAGGGAATGGATAAAAAAAATTCAAAACAGGCAAAATGTTCACGAAGCTAGTATGAAGAGGTAAGTTGTACTCACTCTCTTTTTAAAGAAAGGAAAATGGATAAAAGCTCAACCTCAGGAAGTATTAGACTCATGCAATCTAATCTACAAAAAGTTTTCAACTCACACCCGTCGACTGACCATTGGCAAAAAGTCTACAAACAATCAACGCTGAAGAGGTTTTAGAGAACTGTGTACCCTCTAGCTGCTGGTGAGATGTAAAAGGGTTAAACGCTAATAATGAGAACAGAAAGGAGCTGCGTTGAAAAGGAAAAATTGAGGTACCATTCAATCCAGCAGGCGCACCAATGGGCCTCTCACCTGAGAAGACCAGAATGAAGAAGACCCGGGCTGCAAAAGCTGCACTGCAGCCTTATTCACAATAGACAAGACAGTGAAGCAACCAACATGTCCATCAACAGATGAAAGGAAAAAGAAGAAGCGGCCCATGTACACAATGAATACTAGCCATGGAAAACAATGAAACACTGCTCTTTGAGACACCATAGATGATCTTGGAGATAATCACAGAACATGAGGTAAGTCGGAAAGCAAAAGTCCTATATCCTATGATATCACTTATACGCGTTCTCTAATAACTGACACAAATGAACATATTTCCACTGAGAAAGTCAATCACAGACTTATTAAAAAAAACTATGCTTATCTACAAGGAAAGGTGGGGGGAATGGATACATGAAGATTAGCGTTACCATATGTATACAAATACATATTATATACATATATCAAAAAGACCGACCATATAGCAAGGAAGGTTTACGGAACACTGTGTAAGAATTTACACGGGAAGAGGATCTCTACATAAATAGGTATATAGAATATGTAGATGAACCAGAGTATGTACACCTTGGACAAGCAACATTCTAACCATTACCCCAATTGAAAAAATTAAAACAACGAACTAGGAGTAATGAGACATAAACTTATGGGGGGTTCTCCTGGCACATTCCATTCAAATTTACAACCTAGGCAAACGACTTCCAGAACGGCTCTGCTGCCCTAGTACCCAGATTTGGGAATGGAGAAATGCTGCATCCTTGTGGCCGTTTCCCACAACAGCAGCTTTAAACCCACTGCAAAAGGTCACTAAATATTCACCAATTGCAGGTCTGTAAATGACACCTGCCCTCCAAAAAATACTGAGGTCGAAAATCGACCAAAATATTCTAGAGTGCAACCTTCCAAAAAGAAAATTTGAAGAGGTATATTGTACTCACACGTTTTTTCTTTTTTCTTTTAACAGAAAAGGAAAAGGCGTGGAAAAAGTTTGAATTGTAGGAATTTTTACAGACATGTAAACCAAAATTACAAAAACCTATCAGCTCACACCAGTCAGAATGGCCATCAACAAAAATGCTGCAAACAAGAAACGCTGACGTGATTGTGGAGAAATGCGTACCCTCAATTCTAAGGGGGACGTGGTACGAGCCACTAATGAAAGCACAATTGAGGTGCCTTGAAAAGGTAAACGTTGAGCTACCATAGCAGTCAATCAATCATACCCACTGCTGGGTCTATCACCTGAGAAAATGAAAATCAAAAATCGCAGGCTGGCAATCCTGCACTCCAGCAATATTTACCATAGGCAACACTTGGAAGCAACGAAAATGTCCATCAACAGAGGAATGCACCAAGAAGAAGTGGTCCATGTACACAATGGAATATTAGCCATGGAAAACATTGAAGCACTGCTCTTTGAGGCACCATAGATGAGCCTGGAGATAATCACAAAACATGAAGGAGGTTGGAAAGCAAAAGACCTATATCTTATCACTTATGGCATTATCTAATAACTGACACAGATGAACATATTTCCAAAGAGAAAGACACTCACAGGCGTAGAAAACAAACTATGCTCATCTAAAAGGAAAGGAGGGGGGAAATTGAGAAATGAAGATGAGTGTTACTATACATATTCAAATACATATTATATACATGTATCAAAAAGATCGAACATATAGCAAGGGAGGTCGACGGAACACTGTAATATTTTATATGGGAAGAGGATCTGTACATTAATAGACATACATAATGTCCAAATGAACTAGATTGTGTACACCTAGGACAAACAATATTCTAAACTTTACCCAGATTTAAAAAATTTTAAAAACCAAGAAGAAGTAATGAGACATAAACTTATGGGGATTTCTCCAGGCAAATTCCATTCTAATTTACAACCTGGACAATGACTTCCAGAAAGGCTCTGCTGCCCTAGAACCCAGCTTGGGGAATGGAGAAATGCTACCTCCTTGTGGACGTTTCCCACAACAGCAGCTTTGAACCCACTGCAAAAGGTCACTAAATTTTCACCAACTTGCAGTTCTGTAAATGGCGCCTGCCCTCCAGAAAATTTCTGGGGTCAAAAATCGACCAAAAAATTCAGAAGAGGGCAACCTTCGAAGAAGACAATTTCAAGAGCTGTATTGTACTCACGGTTTTTTTCTTTTAAGAGAAAAGAAAAAGGCATAGGAATATGATGAATTTTAAAAATTTTCATGACATGCATACCCATATTACAAAACCCTATCAGCTCACAGCAGTCAGAATGGCCATTAGGAAAAATGCTGCAAAAAATAAACGGTGAAGGGAGTGTGGAGAAATGCGTACCCTCGGTTGTAAGGGGGGGCATGTAAAGAGCCACTAATGAAAACACAATGTAGGTGCTTTGAAAAGGGAAACATTGAACTACCAGTCCATCAATCACAACCACTGCTTGGCCTATCACCTGAGAAAATGAGAATCAAAAAGTCACAGGCTGGGAAACCTGTATGCCAGCAATATTTACCATAGCCAGCACTTGGAAGCAATGAAAATGTCCATCAACCGAGGAATGCACCAAGAAGAAGTGGTCCACGTACACAATGGAATATTACTCTAATAATAAATATAAATTAAATTTAAAAACAAAGAAAAGCAAGGAGACATCAACATTTGTGGGTTTATCCGGGCACATTGCACTCTAATTTATAACCGAAGAACACCACTGGCCGGTAGGTCTGTTTCCCTAGTACCAGCAAGGGGAACGTAGAAAGGCTGTCGCTCTCTGGCCGTTACCTGCAAAAGCAGGTTTAAAGCCTGAGCTAATGGTCACTTCATATGAACAAGTACTGCAGGGCTGTAAATGAAACCTGCCCTCAAAATGTCTTGAGGGAGATAATGGCCAAAATATTTCAAATGGTGACACATACTTTAAGAAAACACTTTGAAGAAATAAGCTCTCATCACAGCTGGAAAAATAAAAAGGACATGTCTTACAGCTCAATTTCAACGCATTATGAGACACATGCAAATTCAACCACAAAGAGGTATCAGCTCACATCACTCAGAATAACCATCAGCAAAAACTACAAAGAATAAATGCTGAAGGTGCTGGGAAGAAATGCATACCCTCCACTTTAAGTGGGACGTAACCTGGAAAGAGCCACTAAAGAGAACAGAATAGAGGTGCCTTTAAAAGGTAAACATTGAGCTACCATATGATCCAGCAGACCTATTCCTGGACCTATAACCTAAGAAGACAGAATTGGAAGGACACAGGTACGCAAATCTGCATTGCATAGTATAACAATCGCCAAGATATGGAAGTAACCAAAAAGTCCAACGACAGATGGGTGGACAATGAAGAACTGCTACATGTACAGATGGAATATGAGCTAGTGAAAAAAATGAAACAATGCCATTTGCAGCACCATAGATGAGTCTAGAAGTAATCACGCAACTTGGAGTAAGTGAGAAAGCGAAAGACACATATCCTATCATATCACATATAGGTGTTACCTAAAAAATGATACAAACAAAGGTATTTCCACAGAGAAACACTATCATAGATTCATTAAAAAAACTTATGGTTCACCAAATGGAAAGGTGTGAGGATTGAATACATTACCATATTGAGGTTAACAGAGAGATATAAACACATGTGAAATATATAATCACCAAAAACCTACGCAATACCAAGAGAAGACTACTCAACACTGTGTCGTAACCTACGTGGGAAAAGGATCCGAAGAAAAATAGATATATGTATATGTGTGAAAGAACCACATCTTGCACACTTAGAACAAACAAAACATTGTAATCAAGTTTGCTGTGATAAAACATAAAAATTAAGTTAAAGATACCAACAAGAAGTAATGAGACATAAACTTAAAGGGCTTTTTCCTCACACATTCCATTCTAATTTACAACCTAGAACACCACTTCCAGTAAGGCTCTGTTGCCCTAGTAACCAGATTTGGTAAAGGAGAAATGCTGCCGCCTTGTGGCCGATTCCCGCAACAGCAGCTTTTAACCCACAGCTAATGGTCACTTACCATTCACAAGGACTCAGGGCTGTAAAGGACACCTGCCCTCAAAATTGTGCTGAGGTAGGGAATGGATAAAAAAAATTCAAAACAGGCAAAATGTTCACGAAGCTAGTATGAAGAGGTAAGTTGTACTCACTCTCTTTTTAAAGAAAGGAAAATGGATAAAAGCTCAACCTCAGGAAGTATTAGACTCATGCAATCTAATCTACAAAAAGTTTTCAACTCACACCCGTCGACTGACCATTGGCAAAAAGTCTACAAACAATCAACGCTGAAGAGGTTTTAGAGAACTGTGTACCCTCTAGCTGCTGGTGAGATGTAAAAGGGTTAAACGCTAATAATGAGAACAGAAAGGAGCTGCGTTGAAAAGGAAAAATTGAGGTACCATTCAATCCAGCAGGCGCACCAATGGGCCTCTCACCTGAGAAGACCAGAATGAAGAAGACCCGGGCTGCAAAAGCTGCACTGCAGCCTTATTCACAATAGACAAGACAGTGAAGCAACCAACATGTCCATCAACAGATGAAAGGAAAAAGAAGAAGCGGCCCATGTACACAATGAATACTAGCCATGGAAAACAATGAAACACTGCTCTTTGAGACACCATAGATGATCTTGGAGATAATCACAGAACATGAGGTAAGTCGGAAAGCAAAAGTCCTATATCCTATGATATCACTTATACGCGTTCTCTAATAACTGACACAAATGAACATATTTCCACTGAGAAAGTCAATCACAGACTTATTAAAAAAAACTATGCTTATCTACAAGGAAAGGTGGGGGGAATGGATACATGAAGATTAGCGTTACCATATGTATACAAATACATATTATATACATATATCAAAAAGACCGACCATATAGCAAGGAAGGTTTACGGAACACTGTGTAAGAATTTACACGGGAAGAGGATCTCTACATAAATAGGTATATAGAATATGTAGATGAACCAGAGTATGTACACCTTGGACAAGCAACATTCTAACCATTACCCCAATTGAAAAAATTAAAACAACGAACTAGGAGTAATGAGACATAAACTTATGGGGGGTTCTCCTGGCACATTCCATTCAAATTTACAACCTAGGCAAACGACTTCCAGAACGGCTCTGCTGCCCTAGTACCCAGATTTGGGAATGGAGAAATGCTGCATCCTTGTGGCCGTTTCCCACAACAGCAGCTTTAAACCCACTGCAAAAGGTCACTAAATATTCACCAATTGCAGGTCTGTAAATGACACCTGCCCTCCAAAAAATACTGAGGTCGAAAATCGACCAAAATATTCTAGAGTGCAACCTTCCAAAAAGAAAATTTGAAGAGGTATATTGTACTCACACGTTTTTTCTTTTTTCTTTTAACAGAAAAGGAAAAGGCGTGGAAAAAGTTTGAATTGTAGGAATTTTTACAGACATGTAAACCAAAATTACAAAAACCTATCAGCTCACACCAGTCAGAATGGCCATCAACAAAAATGCTGCAAACAAGAAACGCTGACGTGATTGTGGAGAAATGCGTACCCTCAATTCTAAGGGGGACGTGGTACGAGCCACTAATGAAAGCACAATTGAGGTGCCTTGAAAAGGTAAACGTTGAGCTACCATAGCAGTCAATCAATCATACCCACTGCTGGGTCTATCACCTGAGAAAATGAAAATCAAAAATCGCAGGCTGGCAATCCTGCACTCCAGCAATATTTACCATAGGCAACACTTGGAAGCAACGAAAATGTCCATCAACAGAGGAATGCACCAAGAAGAAGTGGTCCATGTACACAATGGAATATTAGCCATGGAAAACATTGAAGCACTGCTCTTTGAGGCACCATAGATGAGCCTGGAGATAATCACAAAACATGAAGGAGGTTGGAAAGCAAAAGACCTATATCTTATCACTTATGGCATTATCTAATAACTGACACAGATGAACATATTTCCAAAGAGAAAGACACTCACAGGCGTAGAAAACAAACTATGCTCATCTAAAAGGAAAGGAGGGGGGAAATTGAGAAATGAAGATGAGTGTTACTATACATATTCAAATACATATTATATACATGTATCAAAAAGATCGAACATATAGCAAGGGAGGTCGACGGAACACTGTAATATTTTATATGGGAAGAGGATCTGTACATTAATAGACATACATAATGTCCAAATGAACTAGATTGTGTACACCTAGGACAAACAATATTCTAAACTTTACCCAGATTTAAAAAATTTTAAAAACCAAGAAGAAGTAATGAGACATAAACTTATGGGGATTTCTCCAGGCAAATTCCATTCTAATTTACAACCTGGACAATGACTTCCAGAAAGGCTCTGCTGCCCTAGAACCCAGCTTGGGGAATGGAGAAATGCTACCTCCTTGTGGACGTTTCCCACAACAGCAGCTTTGAACCCACTGCAAAAGGTCACTAAATTTTCACCAACTTGCAGTTCTGTAAATGGCGCCTGCCCTCCAGAAAATTTCTGGGGTCAAAAATCGACCAAAAAATTCAGAAGAGGGCAACCTTCGAAGAAGACAATTTCAAGAGCTGTATTGTACTCACGGTTTTTTTCTTTTAAGAGAAAAGAAAAAGGCATAGGAATATGATGAATTTTAAAAATTTTCATGACATGCATACCCATATTACAAAACCCTATCAGCTCACAGCAGTCAGAATGGCCATTAGGAAAAATGCTGCAAAAAATAAACGGTGAAGGGAGTGTGGAGAAATGCGTACCCTCGGTTGTAAGGGGGGGCATGTAAAGAGCCACTAATGAAAACACAATGTAGGTGCTTTGAAAAGGGAAACATTGAACTACCAGTCCATCAATCACAACCACTGCTTGGCCTATCACCTGAGAAAATGAGAATCAAAAAGTCACAGGCTGGGAAACCTGTATGCCAGCAATATTTACCATAGCCAGCACTTGGAAGCAATGAAAATGTCCATCAACCGAGGAATGCACCAAGAAGAAGTGGTCCACGTACACAATGGAATATTACTCTAATAATAAATATAAATTAAATTTAAAAACAAAGAAAAGCAAGGAGACATCAACATTTGTGGGTTTATCCGGGCACATTGCACTCTAATTTATAACCGAAGAACACCACTGGCCGGTAGGTCTGTTTCCCTAGTACCAGCAAGGGGAACGTAGAAAGGCTGTCGCTCTCTGGCCGTTACCTGCAAAAGCAGGTTTAAAGCCTGAGCTAATGGTCACTTCATATGAACAAGTACTGCAGGGCTGTAAATGAAACCTGCCCTCAAAATGTCTTGAGGGAGATAATGGCCAAAATATTTCAAATGGTGACACATACTTTAAGAAAACACTTTGAAGAAATAAGCTCTCATCACAGCTGGAAAAATAAAAAGGACATGTCTTACAGCTCAATTTCAACGCATTATGAGACACATGCAAATTCAACCACAAAGAGGTATCAGCTCACACCACTCAGAATAACCATCAGCAAAAACTACAAAGAATAAATGCTGAAGGTGCTGGGAAGAAATGCATACCCTCCGCTTTAAGTGGGACGTAACCTGGAAAGAGCCACTAAAGCGAACAGAATAGAGGTGCCTTTAAAAGGTAAACATTGAGCTACCATATGATCCAGCAGACCTATTCCTGGACCTATAACCTAAGAAGACAGAATTGGAAGGACACAGGTACGCAAATCTGCATTGCATAGTATAACAATCGCCAAGATATGGAAGTAACCAAAAAGTCCAACGACAGATGGGTGGACAATGAAGAACTGCTACATGTACAGATGGAATATGAGCTAGTGAAAAAAATGAAACAATGCCATTTGCAGCACCATAGATGAGTCTAGAAGTAATCACGCAACTTGGAGTAAGTGAGAAAGCGAAAGACACATATCCTATCATATCACATATAGGTGTTACCTAAAAAATGATACAAACAAAGGTATTTCCACAGAGAAACACTATCATAGATTCATTAAAAAAACTTATGGTTCACCAAATGGAAAGGTGTGAGGATTGAATACATTACCATATTGAGGTTAACAGAGAGATATAAACACATGTGAAATATATAATCACCAAAAACCTACGCAATACCAAGAGAAGACTACTCAACACTGTGTCGTAACCTACGTGGGAAAAGGATCCGAAGAAAAATAGATATATGTATATGTGTGAAAGAACCACATCTTGCACACTTAGAACAAACAAAACATTGTAATCAAGTTTGCTGTGATAAAACATAAAAATTAAGTTAAAGATACCAACAAGAAGTAATGAGACATAAACTTAAAGGGCTTTTTCCTCACACATTCCATTCTAATTTACAACCTAGAACACCACTTCCAGTAAGGCTCTGTTGCCCTAGTAACCAGATTTGGTAAAGGAGAAATGCTGCCGCCTTGTGGCCGATTCCCGCAACAGCAGCTTTTAACCCACAGCTAATGGTCACTTACCATTCACAAGGACTCAGGGCTGTAAAGGACACCTGCCCTCAAAATTGTGCTGAGGTAGGGAATGGATAAAAAAAATTCAAAACAGGCAAAATGTTCACGAAGCTAGTATGAAGAGGTAAGTTGTACTCACTCTCTTTTTAAAGAAAGGAAAATGGATAAAAGCTCAACCTCAGGAAGTATTAGACTCATGCAATCTAATCTACAAAAAGTTTTCAACTCACACCCGTCGACTGACCATTGGCAAAAAGTCTACAAACAATCAACGCTGAAGAGGTTTTAGAGAACTGTGTACCCTCTAGCTGCTGGTGAGATGTAAAAGGGTTAAACGCTAATAATGAGAACAGAAAGGAGCTGCGTTGAAAAGGAAAAATTGAGGTACCATTCAATCCAGCAGGCGCACCAATGGGCCTCTCACCTGAGAAGACCAGAATGAAGAAGACCTGGGCTGCAAAAGCTGCACTGCAGCCTTATTCACAATAGACAAGACAGTGAAGCAACCAACATGTCCATCAACAGATGAAAGGAAAAAGAAGAAGCGGCCCATGTACACAATGAATACTAGCCATGGAAAACAATGAAACACTGCTCTTTGAGACACCATAGATGATCTTGGAGATAATCACAGAACATGAGGTAAGTCGGAAAGCAAAAGTCCTATATCCTATGATATCACTTATACGCGTTCTCTAATAACTGACACAAATGAACATATTTCCACTGAGAAAGTCAATCACAGACTTATTAAAAAAAAACTATGCTTATCTACAAGGAAAGGTGGGGGGAATGGATACATGAAGATTAGCGTTACCATATGTATACAAATACATATTATATACATATATCAAAAAGACCGACCATATAGCAAGGAAGGTTTACGGAACACTGTGTAAGAATTTACACGGGAAGAGGATCTCTACATAAATAGGTATATAGAATATGTAGATGAACCAGAGTATGTACACCTTGGACAAGCAACATTCTAACCATTACCCCAATTGAAAAAATTAAAACAACGAACTAGGAGTAATGAGACATAAACTTATGGGGGGTTCTCCTGGCACATTCCATTCAAATTTACAACCTAGGCAAACGACTTCCAGAACGGCTCTGCTGCCCTAGTACCAAGATTTGGGAATGGAGAAATGCTGCATCCTTGTGGCCGTTTCCCACAACAGCAGCTTTAAACCCACTGCAAAAGGTCACTAAATATTCACCAATTGCAGGTCTGTAAATGACACCTGCCCTCCAAAAAATACTGAGGTCGAAAATCGACCAAAATATTCTAGAGTGCAACCTTCCAAAAAGAAAATTTGAAGAGGTATATTGTACTCACACGTTTTTTCTTTTTTCTTTTAACAGAAAAGGAAAAGGCGTGGAAAAAGTTTGAATTGTAGGAATTTTTACAGACATGTAAACCAAAATTACAAAAACCTATCAGCTCACACCAGTCAGAATGGCCATCAACAAAAATGCTGCAAACAAGAAACGCTGACGTGATTGTGGAGAAATGCGTACCCTCAATTCTAAGGGGGACGTGGTACGAGCCACTAATGAAAGCACAATTGAGGTGCCTTGAAAAGGTAAACGTTGAGCTACCATAGCAGTCAATCAATCATACCCACTGCTGGGTCTATCACCTGAGAAAATGAAAATCAAAAATCGCAGGCTGGCAATCCTGCACTCCAGCAATATTTACCATAGGCAACACTTGGAAGCAACGAAAATGTCCATCAACAGAGGAATGCACCAAGAAGAAGTGGTCCATGTACACAATGGAATATTAGCCATGGAAAACATTGAAGCACTGCTCTTTGAGGCACCATAGATGAGCCTGGAGATAATCACAAAACATGAAGGAGGTCGGAAAGCAAAAGACCTATATCTTATCACTTATGGCATTATCTAATAACTGACACAGATGAACATATTTCCAAAGAGAAAGACACTCACAGGCGTAGAAAACAAACTATGCTCATCTAAAAGGAAAGGAGGGGGGAAATTGAGAAATGAAGATGAGTGTTACTATACATATTCAAATACATATTATATACATGTATCAAAAAGATCGAACATATAGCAAGGGAGGTCGACGGAACACTGTAATATTTTATATGGGAAGAGGATCTGTACATTAATAGACATACATAATGTCCAAATGAACTAGATTGTGTACACCTAGGACAAACAATATTCTAAACTTTACCCAGATTTAAAAAATTTTAAAAACCAAGAAGAAGTAATGAGACATAAACTTATGGGGATTTCTCCAGGCAAATTCCATTCTAATTTACAACCTGGACAATGACTTCCAGAAAGGCTCTGCTGCCCTAGAACCCAGCTTGGGGAATGGAGAAATGCTACCTCCTTGTGGACGTTTCCCACAACAGCAGCTTTGAACCCACTGCAAAAGGTCACTAAATTTTCACCAACTTGCAGTTCTGTAAATGGCGCCTGCCCTCCAGAAAATTTCTGGGGTCAAAAATCGACCAAAAAATTCAGAAGAGGGCAACCTTCGAAGAAGACAATTTCAAGAGCTGTATTGTACTCACGGTTTTTTTCTTTTAAGAGAAAAGAAAAAGGCATAGGAATATGATGAATTTTAAAAATTTTCATGACATGCATACCCATATTACAAAACCCTATCAGCTCACAGCAGTCAGAATGGCCATTAGGAAAAATGCTGCAAAAAATAAACGGTGAAGGGAGTGTGGAGAAATGCGTACCCTCGGTTGTAAGGGGGGGCATGTAAAGAGCCACTAATGAAAACACAATGTAGGTGCTTTGAAAAGGGAAACATTGAACTACCAGTCCATCAATCACAACCACTGCTTGGCCTATCACCTGAGAAAATGAGAATCAAAAAGTCACAGGCTGGGAAACCTGTATGCCAGCAATATTTACCATAGCCAGCACTTGGAAGCAATGAAAATGTCCATCAACCGAGGAATGCACCAAGAAGAAGTGGTCCACGTACACAATGGAATATTACTCTAATAATAAATATAAATTAAATTTAAAAACAAAGAAAAGCAAGGAGACATCAACATTTGTGGGTTTATCCGGGCACATTGCACTCTAATTTATAACCGAAGAACACCACTGGCCGGTAGGTCTGTTTCCCTAGTACCAGCAAGGGGAACGTAGAAAGGCTGTCGCTCTCTGGCCGTTACCTGCAAAAGCAGGTTTAAAGCCTGAGCTAATGGTCACTTCATATGAACAAGTACTGCAGGGCTGTAAATGAAACCTGCCCTCAAAATGTCTTGAGGGAGATAATGGCCAAAATATTTCAAATGGTGACACATACTTTAAGAAAACACTTTGAAGAAATAAGCTCTCATCACAGCTGGAAAAATAAAAAGGACATGTCTTACAGCTCAATTTCAACGCATTATGAGACACATGCAAATTCAACCACAAAGAGGTATCAGCTCACACCACTCAGAATAACCATCAGCAAAAACTACAAAGAATAAATGCTGAAGGTGCTGGGAAGAAATGCATACCCTCCGCTTTAAGTGGGACGTAACCTGGAAAGAGCCACTAAAGCGAACAGAATAGAGGTGCCTTTAAAAGGTAAACATTGAGCTACCATATGATCCAGCAGACCTATTCCTGGACCTATAACCTAAGAAGACAGAATTGGAAGGACACAGGTACGCAAATCTGCATTGCATAGTATAACAATCGCCAAGATATGGAAGTAACTAAAAAGTCCAACGACAGATGGGTGGACAATGAAGAACTGCTACATGTACAGATGGAATATGAGCTAGTGAAAAAATGAAACAATGCCATTTGCAGCACCATAGATGAGTCTAGAAGTAATCACGCAACTTGGAGTAAGTGAGAAAGCGAAAGACACATATCCTATCATATCACATATAGGTGTTACCTAAAAAAAGATACAAACAAAGGTATTTCCACAGAGAAACACTATCATAGATTCATTAAAAAAACTTATGGTTCACCAAATGGAAAGGTGTGAGGATTGAATACATTACCATATTGAGGTTAACAGAGAGATACAAACACATGTGAAATATATAATCACCAAAGACCTACGCAATACCAAGAGAAGACTACTCAACATTGTGTCGTAACCTACATGGGAAAAGGATCCGAAGAAAAATAGATATATGTATATGTGTGAAAGAACCACATCTTGCACACCTAGAACAAACAAAACATTGTAATCAAGTTTGCTGTGATAAAAAATAAAAATTAAGTTAAAAATACCAACAAGAAGTAATGAGACATAAACTTAAAGGGATTTTTCCTCACACATTCCATTCTAATTTACAACCTAGAACACCACTTCCAGTAAGGCTCTGTTGCCCTAGTAACCAGATTTGGTAAAGGAGAAATGCTGCCGCCTTGTGGCCGATTCCCGCAACAGCAGCTTTTAACCCACAGCTAATGGTCACTTACCATTCACAAGGACTCAGGGCTGTAAAGGACACCTGCCCTCAAAATTGTGCTGAGGTAGGGAATGGATAAAAAAAATTCAAAACAGGCAAAATGTTCACGAAGCTAGTATGAAGAGGTAAGTTGTACTCACTCTCTTTTTAAAGAAAGGAAAATGGATAAAAGCTCAACCTCAGGAAGTATTAGACTCATGCAATCTAATCTACAAAAAGTTTTCAACTCACACCCGTCGACTGACCATTGGCAAAAAGTCTACAAACAATCAACGCTGAAGAGGTTTTAGAGAACTGTGTACCCTCTAGCTGCTGGTGAGATGTAAAAGGGTTAAACGCTAATAATGAGAACAGAAAGGAGCTGCGTTGAAAAGGAAAAATTGAGGTACCATTCAATCCAGCAGGCGCACCAATGGGCCTCTCACCTGAGAAGACCAGAATGAAGAAGACCCGGGCTGCAAAAGCTGCACTGCAGCCTTATTCACAATAGACAAGACAGTGAAGCAACCAAAATGTCCATCAACAGATGAAAGGAAAAAGAAGAAGCGGTCCATGTACACAATGAATACTAGCCATGGAAAACAATGAAACACTGCTCTTTGAGACACCATAGATGATCTTGGAGATAATCACAGAACATGAGGTAAGTCGGAAAGCAAAAGTCCTATATCCTATGATATCACTTATACGCGTTCTCTAATAACTGACAGAAATGAACATATTTCCACTGAGAAAGTCAATCACAGACTTATTAAAAAAAACTATGCTTATCTACAAGGAAAGGTGGGGGGAATGGATACATGAAGATTAGCGTTACCATATGTATACAAATACATATTATATACATATATCAAAAAGACCGACCATATAGCAAGGAAGGTTTACGGAACACTGTGTAAGAATTTACACGGGAAGAGGATCTCTACATAAATAGGTATATAGAATATGTAGATGAACCAGAGTATGTACACCTTGGACAAGCAACATTCTAACCATTACCCCAATTGAAAAAATTAAAACAACGAACTAGGAGTAATGAGACATAAACTTATGGGGGGTTCTCCTGGCACATTCCATTCAAATTTACAACCTAGGCAAACGACTTCCAGAAAGGCTCTGCTGCCCTAGAACCCAGATTGGGGAATGGAGAAATGCTACCTCCTTGTGGACGTTTCCCACAACAGCAGCTTTGAACTCACTGCAAAAGGTCACTAAATTTTCACCAACTTGCAGTTCTGTAAATTGCGCCTGGCCTCCAGAAAATTTCTGGGGTCAAAAATCGATCAAAAAATTCAGAAGAGGGCAACCTTCGAAGAAGACAATTTCAAGAGCTATATTGTACTCACGGTTTTTTCTTTTAAGAGAAAAGAAAAAGGCATCGGAATATGATGAATTTTAAAAATTTTCATGACATGCATACCCATATTACAAAACCCTATCAGCTCACAGCAGTCAGAATGGCCATTAGGAAAAATGCTGCAAAAAATAAACGGTGAAGGGAGTGTGGAGAAATGCGTACCCTCGGTTGTAAGGGGGGGCATGTAAAGAGCCACTAATGAAAACACAATGTAGGTGCTTTGAAAAGGGAAACAATGAACTACCAGTCCATCAATCACAACCACTGCTTGGCCTATCACCTGAGAAAATGAGAATCAAAAAGTCACAGGCTGGGAAACCTGTATGCCAGCAATATTTACCATAGGCAGCGCTTGGAAGAAATGAAAATGTCCATCAACCGAGGAATGCACCAAGAAGAAGTGGTCCACGTACACAATGGAATATTACTGTAATAATAAATATAAATTAAATTTAAAAACAAAGAAAAGCAAGGAGACATCAACATTTGTGGGTTTATCCGGGCACATTGCACTCTAATTTATAACCGAAAAACAACACTGGCCGGTAGGTCTGTTTCCCTAGTACCAGCAAGGGGAACGTAGAAAGGCTGTCGCTCTCTGGCCGTTACCTGCAAAAGCAGGTTTAAAGCCTGAGCTAATGGTCACTTCATATGAACAAGTACTGCAGGGCTGTAAATGAAACCTGCCCTCAAAATGTCTTGAGGGAGATAATGGCCAAAATATTTCAAATGGTGACACATACTTTAAGAAAACACTTTGAAGAAATAAGCTCTCATCACAGCTGGAAAAATAAAAAGGACATGTCTTACAGCTCAATTTCAACGCATTATGAGACACATGCAAATTCAACCACAAAGAGGTATCAGCTCACATCACTCAGAATAACCATCAGCAAAAACTACAAAGAATAAATGCTGAAGGTGCTGGGAAGAAATGCATACCCTCCACTTTAAGTGGGACGTAACCTGGAAAGAGCCACTAAAGAGAACAGAATAGAGGTGCCTTTAAAAGGTAAACATTGAGCTACCATATGATCCAGCAGACCTATTCCTGGACCTATAACCTAAGAAGACAGAATTGGAAGGACACAGGTACGCAAATCTGCATTGCATAGTATAACAATCGCCAAGATATGGAAGTAACCAAAAAGTCCAACGACAGATGGGTGGACAATGAAGAACTGCTACATGTACAGATGGAATATGAGCTAGTGAAAAAAATGAAACAATGCCATTTGCAGCACCATAGATGAGTCTAGAAGTAATCACGCAACTTGGAGTAAGTGAGAAAGCGAAAGACACATATCCTATCATATCACATATAGGTGTTACCTAAAAAATGATACAAACAAAGGTATTTCCACAGAGAAACACTATCATAGATTCATTAAAAAAACTTATGGTTCACCAAATGGAAAGGTGTGAGGATTGAATACATTACCATATTGAGGTTAACAGAGAGATATAAACACATGTGAAATATATAATCACCAAAAACCTACGCAATACCAAGAGAAGACTACTCAACACTGTGTCGTAACCTACGTGGGAAAAGGATCCGAAGAAAAATAGATATATGTATATGTGTGAAAGAACCACATCTTGCACACTTAGAACAAACAAAACATTGTAATCAAGTTTGCTGTGATAAAACATAAAAATTAAGTTAAAGATACCAACAAGAAGTAATGAGACATAAACTTAAAGGGCTTTTTCCTCACACATTCCATTCTAATTTACAACCTAGAACACCACTTCCAGTAAGGCTCTGTTGCCCTAGTAACCAGATTTGGTAAAGGAGAAATGCTGCCGCCTTGTGGCCGATTCCCGCAACAGCAGCTTTTAACCCACAGCTAATGGTCACTTACCATTCACAAGGACTCAGGGCTGTAAAGGACACCTGCCCTCAAAATTGTGCTGAGGTAGGGAATGGATAAAAAAAATTCAAAACAGGCAAAATGTTCACGAAGCTAGTATGAAGAGGTAAGTTGTACTCACTCTCTTTTTAAAGAAAGGAAAATGGATAAAAGCTCAACCTCAGGAAGTATTAGACTCATGCAATCTAATCTACAAAAAGTTTTCAACTCACACCCGTCGACTGACCATTGGCAAAAAGTCTACAAACAATCAACGCTGAAGAGGTTTTAGAGAACTGTGTACCCTCTAGCTGCTGGTGAGATGTAAAAGGGTTAAACGCTAATAATGAGAACAGAAAGGAGCTGCGTTGAAAAGGAAAAATTGAGGTACCATTCAATCCAGCAGGCGCACCAATGGGCCTCTCACCTGAGAAGACCAGAATGAAGAAGACCTGGGCTGCAAAAGCTGCACTGCAGCCTTATTCACAATAGACAAGACAGTGAAGCAACCAACATGTCCATCAACAGATGAAAGGAAAAAGAAGAAGCGGCCCATGTACACAATGAATACTAGCCATGGAAAACAATGAAACACTGCTCTTTGAGACACCATAGATGATCTTGGAGATAATCACAGAACATGAGGTAAGTCGGAAAGCAAAAGTCCTATATCCTATGATATCACTTATACGCGTTCTCTAATAACTGACACAAATGAACATATTTCCACTGAGAAAGTCAATCACAGACTTATTAAAAAAAACTATGCTTATCTACAAGGAAAGGTGGGGGGAATGGATACATGAAGATTAGCGTTACCATATGTATACAAATACATATTATATACATATATCAAAAAGACCGACCATATAGCAAGGAAGGTTTACGGAACACTGTGTAAGAATTTACACGGGAAGAGGATCTCTACATAAATAGGTATATAGAATATGTAGATGAACCAGAGTATGTACACCTTGGACAAGCAACATTCTAACCATTACCCCAATTGAAAAAATTAAAACAACGAACTAGGAGTAATGAGACATAAACTTATGGGGGGTTCTCCTGGCACATTCCATTCAAATTTACAACCTAGGCAAACGACTTCCAGAACGGCTCTGCTGCCCTAGTACCAAGATTTGGGAATGGAGAAATGCTGCATCCTTGTGGCCGTTTCCCACAACAGCAGCTTTAAACCCACTGCAAAAGGTCACTAAATATTCACCAATTGCAGGTCTGTAAATGACACCTGCCCTCCAAAAAATACTGAGGTCGAAAATCGACCAAAATATTCTAGAGTGCAACCTTCCAAAAAGAAAATTTGAAGAGGTATATTGTACTCACACGTTTTTTCTTTTTTCTTTTAACAGAAAAGGAAAAGGCGTGGAAAAAGTTTGAATTGTAGGAATTTTTACAGACATGTAAACCAAAATTACAAAAACCTATCAGCTCACACCAGTCAGAATGGCCATCAACAAAAATGCTGCAAACAAGAAACGCTGACGTGATTGTGGAGAAATGCGTACCCTCAATTCTAAGGGGGACGTGGTACGAGCCACTAATGAAAGCACAATTGAGGTGCCTTGAAAAGGTAAACGTTGAGCTACCATAGCAGTCAATCAATCATACCCACTGCTGGGTCTATCACCTGAGAAAATGAAAATCAAAAATCGCAGGCTGGCAATCCTGCACTCCAGCAATATTTACCATAGGCAACACTTGGAAGCAACGAAAATGTCCATCAACAGAGGAATGCACCAAGAAGAAGTGGTCCATGTACACAATGGAATATTAGCCATGGAAAACATTGAAGCACTGCTCTTTGAGGCACCATAGATGAGCCTGGAGATAATCACAAAACATGAAGGAGGTCGGAAAGCAAAAGACCTATATCTTATCACTTATGGCATTATCTAATAACTGACACAGATGAACATATTTCCAAAGAGAAAGACACTCACAGGCGTAGAAAACAAACTATGCTCATCTAAAAGGAAAGGAGGGGGGAAATTGAGAAATGAAGATGAGTGTTACTATACATATTCAAATACATATTATATACATGTATCAAAAAGATCGAACATATAGCAAGGGAGGTCGACGGAACACTGTAATATTTTATATGGGAAGAGGATCTGTACATTAATAGACATACATAATGTCCAAATGAACTAGATTGTGTACACCTAGGACAAACAATATTCTAAACTTTACCCAGATTTAAAAAATTTTAAAAACCAAGAAGAAGTAATGAGACATAAACTTATGGGGATTTCTCCAGGCAAATTCCATTCTAATTTACAACCTGGACAATGACTTCCAGAAAGGCTCTGCTGCCCTAGAACCCAGCTTGGGGAATGGAGAAATGCTACCTCCTTGTGGACGTTTCCCACAACAGCAGCTTTGAACCCACTGCAAAAGGTCACTAAATTTTCACCAACTTGCAGTTCTGTAAATGGCGCCTGCCCTCCAGAAAATTTCTGGGGTCAAAAATCGACCAAAAAATTCAGAAGAGGGCAACCTTCGAAGAAGACAATTTCAAGAGCTGTATTGTACTCACGGTTTTTTTCTTTTAAGAGAAAAGAAAAAGGCATAGGAATATGATGAATTTTAAAAATTTTCATGACATGCATACCCATATTACAAAACCCTATCAGCTCACAGCAGTCAGAATGGCCATTAGGAAAAATGCTGCAAAAAATAAACGGTGAAGGGAGTGTGGAGAAATGCGTACCCTCGGTTGTAAGGGGGGGCATGTAAAGAGCCACTAATGAAAACACAATGTAGGTGCTTTGAAAAGGGAAACATTGAACTACCAGTCCATCAATCACAACCACTGCTTGGCCTATCACCTGAGAAAATGAGAATCAAAAAGTCACAGGCTGGGAAACCTGTATGCCAGCAATATTTACCATAGCCAGCACTTGGAAGCAATGAAAATGTCCATCAACCGAGGAATGCACCAAGAAGAAGTGGTCCACGTACACAATGGAATATTACTCTAATAATAAATATAAATTAAATTTAAAAACAAAGAAAAGCAAGGAGACATCAACATTTGTGGGTTTATCCGGGCACATTGCACTCTAATTTATAACCGAAGAACACCACTGGCCGGTAGGTCTGTTTCCCTAGTACCAGCAAGGGGAACGTAGAAAGGCTGTCGCTCTCTGGCCGTTACCTGCAAAAGCAGGTTTAAAGCCTGAGCTAATGGTCACTTCATATGAACAAGTACTGCAGGGCTGTAAATGAAACCTGCCCTCAAAATGTCTTGAGGGAGATAATGGCCAAAATATTTCAAATGGTGACACATACTTTAAGAAAACACTTTGAAGAAATAAGCTCTCATCACAGCTGGAAAAATAAAAAGGACATGTCTTACAGCTCAATTTCAACGCATTATGAGACACATGCAAATTCAACCACAAAGAGGTATCAGCTCACACCACTCAGAATAACCATCAGCAAAAACTACAAAGAATAAATGCTGAAGGTGCTGGGAAGAAATGCATACCCTCCGCTTTAAGTGGGACGTAACCTGGAAAGAGCCACTAAAGCGAACAGAATAGAGGTGCCTTTAAAAGGTAAACATTGAGCTACCATATGATCCAGCAGACCTATTCCTGGACCTATAACCTAAGAAGACAGAATTGGAAGGACACAGGTACGCAAATCTGCATTGCATAGTATAACAATCGCCAAGATATGGAAGTAACTAAAAAGTCCAACGACAGATGGGTGGACAATGAAGAACTGCTACATGTACAGATGGAATATGAGCTAGTGAAAAAATGAAACAATGCCATCTGCAGCACCATAGATGAGTCTAGAAGTAATCACGCAACTTGGAGTAAGTGAGAAAGCGAAAGACACATATCCTATCATATCACATATAGGTGTTACCTAAAAAAAGATACAAACAAAGGTATTTCCACAGAGAAACACTATCATAGATTCATTAAAAAAACTTATGGTTCACCAAATGGAAAGGTGTGAGGATTGAATACATTACCATATTGAGGTTAACAGAGAGATACAAACACATGTGAAATATATAATCACCAAAGACCTACGCAATACCAAGAGAAGACTACTCAACATTGTGTCGTAACCTACATGGGAAAAGGATCCGAAGAAAAATAGATATATGTATATGTGTGAAAGAACCACATCTTGCACACCTAGAACAAACAAAACATTGTAATCAAGTTTGCTGTGATAAAAAATAAAAATTAAGTTAAAAATACCAACAAGAAGTAATGAGACATAAACTTAAAGGGATTTTTCCTCACACATTCCATTCTAATTTACAACCTAGAACACCACTTCCAGTAAGGCTCTGTTGCCCTAGTAACCAGATTTGGTAAAGGAGAAATGCTGCCGCCTTGTGGCCGATTCCCGCAACAGCAGGTTTTAACCCACAGCTAATGGTCACTTACCATTCACAAGGACTCAGGGCTGTAAAGGACACCTGCCCTCAAAATTGTGCTGAGGTAGGGAATGGATAAAAAAAATTCAAAACAGGCAAAATGTTCACGAAGCTAGTATGAAGAGGTAAGTTGTACTCACTCTCTTTTTAAAGAAAGGAAAATGGATAAAAGCTCAACCTCAGGAAGTATTAGACTCATGCAATCTAATCTACAAAAAGTTTTCAACTCACACCCGTCGACTGACCATTGGCAAAAAGTCTACAAACAATCAACGCTGAAGAGGTTTTAGAGAACTGTGTACCCTCTAGCTGCTGGTGAGATGTAAAAGGGTTAAACGCTAATAATGAGAACAGAAAGGAGCTGCGTTGAAAAGGAAAAATTGAGGTACCATTCAATCCAGCAGGCGCACCAATGGGCCTCTCACCTGAGAAGACCAGAATGAAGAAGACCCGGGCTGCAAAAGCTGCACTGCAGCCTTATTCACAATAGACAAGACAGTGAAGCAACCAAAATGTCCATCAACAGATGAAAGGAAAAAGAAGAAGCGGTCCATGTACACAATGAATACTAGCCATGGAAAACAATGAAACACTGCTCTTTGAGACACCATAGATGATCTTGGAGATAATCACAGAACATGAGGTAAGTCGGAAAGCAAAAGTCCTATATCCTATGATATCACTTATACGCGTTCTCTAATAACTGACACAAATGAACATATTTCCACTGAGAAAGTCAATCACAGACTTATTAAAAAAAACTATGCTTATCTACAAGGAAAGGTGGGGGGAATGGATACATGAAGATTAGCGTTACCATATGTATACAAATACATATTATATACATATATCAAAAAGACCGACCATATAGCAAGGAAGGTTTACGGAACACTGTGTAAGAATTTACACGGGAAGAGGATCTCTACATAAATAGGTATATAGAATATGTAGATGAACCAGAGTATGTACACCTTGGACAAGCAACATTCTAACCATTACCCCAATTGAAAAAATTAAAACAACGAACTAGGAGTAATGAGACATAAACTTATGGGGGGTTCTCCTGGCACATTCCATTCAAATTTACAACCTAGGCAAACGACTTCCAGAAAGGCTCTGCTGCCCTAGAACCCAGATTGGGGAATGGAGAAATGCTACCTCCTTGTGGACGTTTCCCACAACAGCAGCTTTGAACTCACTGCAAAAGGTCACTAAATTTTCACCAACTTGCAGTTCTGTAAATTGCGCCTGGCCTCCAGAAAATTTCTGGGGTCAAAAATCGATCAAAAAATTCAGAAGAGGGCAACCTTCGAAGAAGACAATTTCAAGAGCTATATTGTACTCACGGTTTTTTCTTTTAAGAGAAAAGAAAAAGGCATCGGAATATGATGAATTTTAAAAATTTTCATGACATGCATACCCATATTACAAAACCCTATCAGCTCACAGCAGTCAGAATGGCCATTAGGAAAAATGCTGCAAAAAATAAACGGTGAAGGGAGTGTGGAGAAATGCGTACCCTCGGTTGTAAGGGGGGGCATGTAAAGAGCCACTAATGAAAACACAATGTAGGTGCTTTGAAAAGGGAAACATTGAACTACCAGTCCATCAATCACAACCACTGCTTGGCCTATCACCTGAGAAAATGAGAATCAAAAAGTCACAGGCTGGGAAACCTGTATGCCAGCAATATTTACCATAGCCAGCACTTGGAAGCAATGAAAATGTCCATCAACCGAGGAATGCACCAAGAAGAAGTGGTCCACGTACACAATGGAATATTACTCTAATAATAAATATAAATTAAATTTAAAAACAAACAAAAGCAAGGAGACATCAACATTTGTGGGTTTATCCGGGCACATTGCACTCTAATTTATAACCGAAAAACACCACTGGCCGGTAGGACTGTTTCCCTAGTGCCAGCAAGGGGAACGTAGAAAGGCTGTCGCTCTCTGGCCGTTACCTGCAAAAGCAGGTTTAAAGCCTGAGCTAATGGTCACTTCATATGAACAAGTACTGCAGGGCTGTAAATGAAACCTGCCCTCAAAATGTCTTGAGGGAGATAATGGCCAAAATATTTCAAATGGTGACACATACTTTAAGAAAACACTTTGAAGAAATAAGCTCTCATCACAGCTGGAAAAATAAAAAGGACATGTCTTACAGCTCAATTTCAACGCATTATGAGACACATGCAAATTCAACCACAAAGAGGTATCAGCTCACACCACTCAGAATAACCATCAGCAAAAACTACAAAGAATAAATGCTGAAGGTGCTGGGAAGAAATGCATACCCTCCGCTTTAAGTGGGACGTAACCTGGAAAGAGCCACTAAAGCGAACAGAATAGAGGTGCCTTTAAAAGGTAAACATTGAGCTACCATATGATCCAGCAGACCTATTCCTGGACCTATAACCTAAGAAGACAGAATTGGAAGGACACAGGTACGCAAATCTGCATTGCATAGTATAACAATCGCCAAGATATGGAAGTAACTAAAAAGTCCAACGACAGATGGGTGGACAATGAAGAACTGCTACATGTACAGATGGAATATGAGCTAGTGAAAAAATGAAACAATGCCATTTGCAGCACCATAGATGAGTCTAGAAGTAATCACGCAACTTGGAGTAAGTGAGAAAGCGAAAGACACATATCCTATCATATCACATATAGGTGTTACCTAAAAAAAGATACAAACAAAGGTATTTCCACAGAGAAACACTATCATAGATTCATTAAAAAAACTTATGGTTCACCAAATGGAAAGGTGTGAGGATTGAATACATTACCATATTGAGGTTAACAGAGAGATACAAACACATGTGAAATATATAATCACCAAAGACCTACGCAATACCAAGAGAAGACTACTCAACATTGTGTCGTAACCTACATGGGAAAAGGATCCGAAGAAAAATAGATATATGTATATGTGTGAAAGAACCACATCTTGCACACCTAGAACAAACAAAACATTGTAATCAAGTTTGCTGTGATAAAAAATAAAAATTAAGTTAAAAATACCAACAAGAAGTAATGAGACATAAACTTAAAGGGATTTTTCCTCACACATTCCATTCTAATTTACAACCTAGAACACCACTTCCAGTAAGGCTCTGTTGCCCTAGTAACCAGATTTGGTAAAGGAGAAATGCTGCCGCCTTGTGGCCGATTCCCGCAACAGCAGCTTTTAACCCACAGCTAATGGTCACTTACCATTCACAAGGACTCAGGGCTGTAAAGGACACCTGCCCTCAAAATTGTGCTGAGGTAGGGAATGGATAAAAAAAATTCAAAACAGGCAAAATGTTCACGAAGCTAGTATGAAGAGGTAAGTTGTACTCACTCTCTTTTTAAAGAAAGGAAAATGGATAAAAGCTCAACCTCAGGAAGTATTAGACTCATGCAATCTAATCTACAAAAAGTTTTCAACTCACACCCGTCGACTGACCATTGGCAAAAAGTCTACAAACAATCAACGCTGAAGAGGTTTTAGAGAACTGTGTACCCTATAGCTGCTGGTGAGATGTAAAAGGGTTAAACGCTAATAATGAGAACAGAAAGGAGCTGCGTTGAAAAGGAAAAATTGAGGTACCATTCAATCCAGCAGGCGCACCAATGGGCCTCTCACCTGAGAAGACCAGAATGAAGAAGACCCGGGCTGCAAAAGCTGCACTGCAGCCTTATTCACAATAGACAAGACAGTGAAGCAACCAAAATGTCCATCAACAGATGAAAGGAAAAAGAAGAAGCGGTCCATGTACACAATGAATACTAGCCATGGAAAACAATGAAACACTGCTCTTTGAGACACCATAGATGATCTTGGAGATAATCACAGAACATGAGGTAAGTCGGAAAGCAAAAGTCCTATATCCTATGATATCACTTATACGCGTTCTCTAATAACTGACACAAATGAACATATTTCCACTGAGAAAGTCAATCACAGACTTATTAAAAAAAACTATGCTTATCTACAAGGAAAGGTGGGGGGAATGGATACATGAAGATTAGCGTTACCATATGTATACAAATACATATTATATACATATATCAAAAAGACCGACCATATAGCAAGGAAGGTTTACGGAACACTGTGTAAGAATTTACACGGGAAGAGGATCTCTACATAAATAGGTATATAGAATATGTAGATGAACCAGAGTATGTACACCTTGGACAAGCAACATTCTAACCATTACCCCAATTGAAAAAATTAAAACAACGAACTAGGAGTAATGAGACATAAACTTATGGGGGGTTCTCCTGGCACATTCCATTCAAATTTACAACCTAGGCAAACGACTTCCAGAACGGCTCTGCTGCCCTAGTACCAAGATTTGGGAATGGAGAAATGCTGCATCCTTGTGGCCGTTTCCCACAACAGCAGCTTTGAACTCACTGCAAAAGGTCACTAAATTTTCACCAACTTGCAGTTCTGTAAATTGCGCCTGGCCTCCAGAAAATTTCTGGGGTCAAAAATCGATCAAAAAATTCAGAAGAGGGCAACCTTCGAAGAAGACAATTTCAAGAGCTATATTGTACTCACGGTTTTTTCTTTTAAGAGAAAAGAAAAAGGCATCGGAATATGATGAATTTTAAAAATTTTCATGACATGCATACCCATATTACAAAACCCTATCAGCTCACAGCAGTCAGAATGGCCATTAGGAAAAATGCTGCAAAAAATAAACGGTGAAGGGAGTGTGGAGAAATGCGTACCCTCGGTTGTAAGGGGGGGCATGTAAAGAGCCACTAATGAAAACACAATGTAGGTGCTTTGAAAAGGGAAACAATGAACTACCAGTCCATCAATCACAACCACTGCTTGGCCTATCACCTGAGAAAATGAGAATCAAAAAGTCACAGGCTGGGAAACCTGTATGCCAGCAATATTTACCATAGGCAGCGCTTGGAAGAAATGAAAATGTCCATCAACCGAGGAATGCACCAAGAAGAAGTGGTCCACGTACACAATGGAATATTACTGTAATAATAAATATAAATTAAATTTAAAAACAAAGAAAAGCAAGGAGACATCAACATTTGTGGGTTTATCCGGGCACATTGCACTCTAATTTATAACCGAAAAACAACACTGGCCGGTAGGTCTGTTTCCCTAGTACCAGCAAGGGGAACGTAGAAAGGCTGTCGCTCTCTGGCCGTTACCTGCAAAAGCAGGTTTAAAGCCTGAGCTAATGGTCACTTCATATGAACAAGTACTGCAGGGCTGTAAATGAAACCTGCCCTCAAAATGTCTTGAGGGAGATAATGGCCAAAATATTTCAAATGGTGACACATACTTTAAGAAAACACTTTGAAGAAATAAGCTCTCATCACAGCTGGAAAAATAAAAAGGACATGTCTTACAGCTCAATTTCAACGCATTATGAGACACATGCAAATTCAACCACAAAGAGGTATCAGCTCACATCACTCAGAATAACCATCAGCAAAAACTACAAAGAATAAATGCTGAAGGTGCTGGGAAGAAATGCATACCCTCCACTTTAAGTGGGACGTAACCTGGAAAGAGCCACTAAAGAGAACAGAATAGAGGTGCCTTTAAAAGGTAAACATTGAGCTACCATATGATCCAGCAGACCTATTCCTGGACCTATAACCTAAGAAGACAGAATTGGAAGGACACAGGTACGCAAATCTGCATTGCATAGTATAACAATCGCCAAGATATGGAAGTAACCAAAAAGTCCAACGACAGATGGGTGGACAATGAAGAACTGCTACATGTACAGATGGAATATGAGCTAGTGAAAAAATGAAACAATGCCATTTGCAGCACCATAGATGAGTCTAGAAGTAATCACGCAACTTGGTGTAAGTGAGAAAGCGAAAGACACATATCCTATCATATCACATATAGGTGTTACCTAAAAAATGATACAAAGGTATTTCCACAGAGAAACACTATCATGGATTCATTAAAAAAAACTTATGGTTCACCAAATGGAAAGGTGTGAGGATTGGATACATTACTGTATTGAGGTTAACAGAGTGATACAAACATATGTGAAATATATAATCACCAAAGACCTACGCAATACCAAGAGAAGACTACTCAACATTGTGTCATATCCTACATGGGAAAAGGATCCGAAGAAAAATAGATATATGTATATGTGTGAAAGAACCACATCTTGCACACTTAGAACAAACAAAACATTGTAATCAAGTTTGCTGTGATAAAAAATAAAAATTAAGTTAAAGATACCAACAAGAAGTAATGAGACATAAACTTAAAGGGCTTTTTCCTCGCACATTCCATTCTAATTTACAACCTAGAACACCACTTCCAGTAAGGCTCTGTTGCCCTAGTAACCAGATTTGGTAAAGGAGAAATGCTGCCGCCTTGTGGCCGATTCCCGCAACAGCAGCTTTTAACCCACAGCTAATGGTCACTTACCATTCACAAGGACTCAGGGCTGTAAAGGACACCTGCCCTCAAAATTGTGCTGAGGTAGGGAATGGATAAAAAAAATTCAAAACAGGCAAAATGTTCACGAAGCTAGTATGAAGAGGTAAGTTGTACTCACTCTCTTTTTAAAGAAAGGAAAATGGATAAAAGCTCAACCTCAGGAAGTATTAGACTCATGCAATCTAATCTACAAAAAGTTTTCAACTCACACCCGTCGACTGACCATTGGCAAAAAGTCTACAAACAATCAATGCTGAAGAGGTTTTAGAGAACTGTGTACCCTCTAGCTGCTGGTGAGATGTAAAAGGGTTAAACGCTAATAATGAGAACAGAAAGGAGCTGCGTTGAAAAGGAAAAATTGAGGTACCATTCAATCCAGCAGGCGCACCAATGGGCCTCTCACCTGAGAAGACCAGAATGAAGAAGACCCGGGCTGCAAAAGCTGCACTGCAGCCTTATTCACAATAGACAAGACAGTGAAGCAACCAAAATGTCCATCAACAGATGAAAGGAAAAAGAAGAAGCGGCCCATGTACACAATGAATACTAGCCATGGAAAACGATGAAACACTGCTCTTTGAGACACCATAGATGATCTTGGAGATAATCACAGAACATGAGGTAAGTCGGAAAGCAAAAGTCCTATATCCTATGATATCACTTATACGCGTTCTCTAATAACTGACACAAATGAACATATTTCCACTGAGAAAGTCAATCACAGACTTATTAAAAAAAACTATGCTTATCTACAAGGAAAGGTGGGGGGAATGGATACATGAAGATTAGCGTTACCATATGTATACAAATACATATTATATACATATATCAAAAAGACCGACCATATAGCAAGGAAGGTTTACGGAACACTGTGTAAGAATTTACACGGGAAGAGGATCTCTACATAAATAGGTATATAGAATATGTAGATGAACCAGAGTATGTACACCTTGGACAAGCAACATTCTAACCATTACCCCAATTGAAAAAATTAAAACAACGAACTAGGAGTAATGAGACATAAACTTATGGGGGGTTCTCCTGGCACATTCCATTCAAATTTACAACCTAGGCAAACGACTTCCAGAACGGCTCTGCTGCCCTAGTACCCAGATTTGGGAATGGAGAAATGCTGCATCCTTGTGGCCATTTCCCACAACAGCAGCTTTAAACCCACTGCAAAAGGTCGCTAAATATTCACCAATTGCAGGTCTGTAAATGACACCTGCACCCAAAAAATACTGAGGTCGAAAATCGACCAAAATATTCTAGAGTGCAACCTTCCAAAAAGAAAATTTGAAGAGGTATATTATACTCACACTTTTTTTTCTTTTTTCTTTTAACAGAAAAGAAAAAGGCGTGGAAAAATGATGAATTGTAGGAATTTTTACAGACATGTAAACCCAAATTACAAAAACCTATCAGCTCACACCAGTCAGAATGGCCATCAACAAAAATGCTGCAAACAAGAAATGCTGACGTGATTGTGGAGAAATGCGTACCCTCGATTCTAAGGGGGACGTGGTAAGAGCCACTAATGAAAGCACAATTGAGGTGCCTTGAAAAGGTAAACGTTGAGCTACCATAGCAGTCAATCAATCATACCCACTGCTGGGTCTATCACCTGAGAAAATGAAAATCAAAAATCGCAGGCTGGCAATCCTGCACTCCAGCAATATTTACCATAGGCAACACTTGGAAGCAACGAAAATGTCCATCAACAGAGGAATGCACCAAGAAGAAGTGGTCCATGTACACAATGGAATATTAGCCATGGAAAACATTGAAGCACTGCTCTTTGAGGCACCATAGATGAGCCTGGAGATAATCACAAAACATGAAGGAGGTCGGAAAGCAAAAGACCTATATCTTATATTATCACTTATGGCATTATCTAATAACTGACACAGATGAACATATTTCCAAAGAGAAAGACACTCACAGGCGTAGAAAACAAACTATGCTCATCTAAAAGGAAAGGAGGGGGGAAATTGAGAAATGAAGATTAGTGTTACTATACATATTCAAATACATATTATATACATGTATCAAAAAGATCGAACATATAGCAAGGGAGGTCGACGGAACACTGTAATATTTTATATGGGAAGAGGATCTGTACATTAATAGACATACATAATGTCCAAATGAACTAGATTGTGTACACCTAGGACAAACAATATTCTAAACTTTACCCAGATTTAAAAAATTTTAAAAACCAAGAAGAAGTAATGAGACATAAACTTATGGGGATTTCTCCAGGCAAATTCCATTCTAATTTACAACCTGGACAATGACTTCCAGAAAGGCTCTGCTGCCCTAGAACCCAGATTGGGGAATGGAGAAATGCTACCTCCTTGTGGACGTTTCCCACAACAGCAGCTTTGAACTCACTGCAAAAGGTCACTAAATTTTCACCAACTTGCAGTTCTGTAAATTGCGCCTGGCCTCCAGAAAATTTCTGGGGTCAAAAATCGATCAAAAAATTCAGAAGAGGGCAACCTTCGAAGAAGACAATTTCAAGAGCTATATTGTACTCACGGTTTTTTCTTTTAAGAGAAAAGAAAAAGGCATCGGAATATGATGAATTTTAAAAATTTTCATGACATGCATACCCATATTACAAAACCCTATCAGCTCACAGCAGTCAGAATGGCCATTAGGAAAAATGCTGCAAAAAATAAACGGTGAAGGGAGTGTGGAGAAATGCGTACCCTCGGTTGTAAGGGGGGGCATGTAAAGAGCCACTAATGAAAACACAATGTAGGTGCTTTGAAAAGGGAAACAATGAACTACCAGTCCATCAATCACAACCACTGCTTGGCCTATCACCTGAGAAAATGAGAATCAAAAAGTCACAGGCTGGGAAACCTGTATGCCAGCAATATTTACCATAGGCAGCGCTTGGAAGAAATGAAAATGTCCATCAACCGAGGAATGCACCAAGAAGAAGTGGTCCACGTACACAATGGAATATTACTGTAATAATAAATATAAATTAAATTTAAAAACAAAGAAAAGCAAGGAGACATCAACATTTGTGGGTTTATCCGGGCACATTGCACTCTAATTTATAACCGAAAAACAACACTGGCCGGTAGGTCTGTTTCCCTAGTACCAGCAAGGGGAACGTAGAAAGGCTGTCGCTCTCTGGCCGTTACCTGCAAAAGCAGGTTTAAAGCCTGAGCTAATGGTCACTTCATATGAACAAGTACTGCAGGGCTGTAAATGAAACCTGCCCTCAAAATGTCTTGAGGGAGATAATGGCCAAAATATTTCAAATGGTGACACATACTTTAAGAAAACACTTTGAAGAAATAAGCTCTCATCACAGCTGGAAAAATAAAAAGGACATGTCTTACAGCTCAATTTCAACGCATTATGAGACACATGCAAATTCAACCACAAAGAGGTATCAGCTCACACCACTCAGAATAACCATCAGCAAAAACTACAAAGAATAAATGCTGAAGGTGCTGGGAAGAAATGCATACCCTCCACTTTAAGTGGGACGTAACCTGGAAAGAGCCACTAAAGAGAACAGAATAGAGGTGCCTTTAAAAGGTAAACATTGAGCTACCATATGATCCAGCAGACCTATTCCTGGACCTATAACCTAAGAAGACAGAATTGGAAGGACACAGGTACGCAAATCTGCATTGCATAGTATAACAATCGCCAAGATATGGAAGTAACCAAAAAGTCCAACGACAGATGGGTGGACAATGAAGAACTGCTACATGTACAGATGGAATATGAGCTAGTGAAAAAATGAAACAATGCCATTTGCAGCACCATAGATGAGTCTAGAAGTAATCACGCAACTTGGTGTAAGTGAGAAAGCGAAAGACACATATCCTATCATATCACATATAGGTGTTACCTAAAAAATGATACAAAGGTATTTCCACAGAGAAACACTATCATAGATTCATTAAAAAAAACTTATGGTTCACCAAATGGAAAGGTGTGAGGATTGGATACATTACTGTATTGAGGTTAACAGAGTGATACAAACATATGTGAAATATATAATCACCAAAGACCTACGCAATACCAAGAGAAGACTACTCAACATTGTGTCATATCCTACATGGGAAAAGGATCCGAAGAAAAATAGATATATGTATATGTGTGAAAGAACCACATCTTGCACACCTAGAACAAACAAAACATTGTAATCAAGTTTGCTGTGATAAAAAATAAAAATTAAGTTAAAGATACCAACAAGAAGTAATGAGACATAAACTTAAAGGGCTTTTTCCTCGCACATTCCATTCTAATTTACAACCTAGAACACCACTTCCAGTAAGGCTCTGTTGCCCTAGTAACCAGATTTGGTAAAGGAGAAATGCTGCCGCCTTGTGGCCGATTCCCGCAACAGCAGCTTTTAACCCACAGCTAATGGTCACTTACCATTCACAAGGACTCAGGGCTGTAAAGGACACCTGCCCTCAAAATTGTGCTGAGGTAGGGAATGGATAAAAAAAATTCAAAACAGGCAAAATGTTCACGAAGCTAGTATGAAGAGGTAAGTTGTACTCACTCTCTTTTTAAAGAAAGGAAAATGGATAAAAGCTCAACCTCAGGAAGTATTAGACTCATGCAATCTAATCTACAAAAAGTTTTCAACTCACACCCGTCGACTGACCATTGGCAAAAAGTCTACAAACAATCAATGCTGAAGAGGTTTTAGAGAACTGTGTACCCTCTAGCTGCTGGTGAGATGTAAAAGGGTTAAACGCTAATAATGAGAACAGAAAGGAGCTGCGTTGAAAAGGAAAAATTGAGGTACCATTCAATCCAGCAGGCGCACCAATGGGCCTCTCACCTGAGAAGACCAGAATGAAGAAGACCCGGGCTGCAAAAGCTGCACTGCAGCCTTATTCACAATAGACAAGACAGTGAAGCAACCAAAATGTCCATCAACAGATGAAAGGAAAAAGAAGAAGCGGCCCATGTACACAATGAATACTAGCCATGGAAAACGATGAAACACTGCTCTTTGAGACACCATAGATGATCTTGGAGATAATCACAGAACATGAGGTAAGTCGGAAAGCAAAAGTCCTATATCCTATGATATCACTTATACGCGTTCTCTAATAACTGACACAAATGAACATATTTCCACTGAGAAAGTCAATCACAGACTTATTAAAAAAACTATGCTTATCTACAAGGAAAGGTGGGGGGAATGGATACATGAAGATTAGCGTTACCATATGTATACAAATACATATTATATACATATATCAAAAAGACCGACCATATAGCAAGGAAGGTTTACGGAACACTGTGTAAGAATTTACACGGGAAGAGGATCTCTACATAAATAGGTATATAGAATATGTAGATGAACCAGAGTATGTACACCTTGGACAAGCAACATTCTAACCATTACCCCAATTGAAAAAATTAAAACAACGAACTAGGAGTAATGAGACATAAACTTATGGGGGGTTCTCCTGGCACATTCCATTCAAATTTACAACCTAGGCAAACGACTTCCAGAACGGCTCTGCTGCCCTAGTACCCAGATTTGGGAATGGAGAAATGCTGCATCCTTGTGGCCGTTTCCCACAACAGCAGCTTTAAACCCACTGCAAAAGGTCACTAAATATTCACCAATTGCAGGTCTGTAAATGACACCTGCCCTCCAAAAAATACTGAGGTCGAAAATCGACCAAAATATTCTAGAGTGCAACCTTCCAAAAAGAAAATTTGAAGAGGTATATTGTACTCACACTTTTTTTCTTTTTTCTTTTAACAGAAAAGGAAACGGCGTGGAAAAAGGATGAATTGTAGGAATTTTTACAGACATGTAAACCAAAATTACAAAAACCTATCAGCTCACACCAGTCAGAATGGCCATCAACAAAAATGCTGCAAACAAGAAACGCTGACGTGATTGTGGAGAAATGCGTACCCTCAATTCTAAGGGGGACGTGGTACGAGCCACTAATGAAAGCACAATTGAGGTGCCTTGAAAAGGTAAACGTTGAGCTACCATAGCAGTCAATCAATCATACCCACTGCTGGGTCTATCACCTGAGAAAATGAAAATGAAAAATCGCAGGCTGGCAATCCTGCACTCCAGCAATATTTACCATAGGCAACACTTGGAAGCAACGAAAATGTCCATCAACAGAGGAATGCACCAAGAAGAAGTGGTCCATGTACACAATGGAATATTAGCCATGGAAAACATTGAAGCACTGCTCTTTGAGGCACCATAGATGAGCCTGGAGATAATCACAAAACATGAAGGAGGTCGGAAAGCAAAAGACCTATATCTTATCACTTATGGCATTATCTAATAACTGACACAGATGAACATATTTCCAAAGAGAAAGACACTCACAGGCGTAGAAAACAAACTATGCTCATCTAAAAGGAAAGGAGGGGGGAAATTGAGAAATGAAGATGAGTGTTACTATACATATTCAAATACATATTATATACATGTATCAAAAAGATCGAACATATAGCAAGGGAGGTCGACGGAACACTGTAATATTTTATATGGGAAGAGGATCTGTACATTAATAGACATACATAATGTCCAAATGAACTAGATTGTGTACACCTAGGACAAACAATATTCTAAACTTTACCCAGATTTAAAAAATTTTAAAAACCAAGAAGAAGTAATGAGACATAAACTTATGGGGATTTCTCCAGGCAAATTCCATTCTAATTTACAACCTGGACAATGACTTCCAGAAAGGCTCTGCTGCCCTAGAACCCAGCTTGGGGAATGGAGAAATGCTACCTCCTTGTGGACGTTTCCCACAACAGCAGCTTTGAACCCACTGCAAAAGGTCACTAAATTTTCACCAACTTGCAGTTCTGTAAATGGCGCCTGCCCTCCAGAAAATTTCTGGGGTCAAAAATCGACCAAAAAATTCAGAAGAGGGCAACCTTCGAAGAAGACAATTTCAAGAGCTGTATTGTACTCACGGTTTTTTTCTTTTAAGAGAAAAGAAAAAGGCATCGGAATATGATGAATTTTAAAAATTTTCATGACATGCATACCCATATTACAAAACCCTATCAGCTCACAGCAGTCAGAATGGCCATTAGGAAAAATGCTGCAAAAAATAAACGGTGAAGGGAGTGTGGAGAAATGCGTACCCTCGGTTGTAAGGGGGGGCATGTAAAGAGCCACTAATGAAAACACAATGTAGGTGCTTTGAAAAGGGAAACATTGAACTACCAGTCCATCAATCACAACCACTGCTTGGCCTATCACCTGAGAAAATGAGAATCAAAAAGTCACAGGCTGGGAAACCTGTATGCCAGCAATATTTACCATAGCCAGCACTTGGAAGCAATGAAAATGTCCATCAACCGAGGAATGCACCAAGAAGAAGTGGTCCACGTACACAATGGAATATTACTCTAATAATAAATATAAATTAAATTTAAAAACAAAGAAAAGCAAGGAGACATCAACATTTGTGGGTTTATCCGGGCACATTGCACTCTAATTTATAACCGAAGAACACCACTGGCCGGTAGGTCTGTTTCCCTAGTACCAGCAAGGGGAACGTAGAAAGGCTGTCGCTCTCTGGCCGTTACCTGCAAAAGCAGGTTTAAAGCCTGAGCTAATGGTCACTTCATATGAACAAGTACTGCAGGGCTGTAAATGAAACCTGCCCTCAAAATGTCTTGAGGGAGATAATGGCCAAAATATTTCAAATGGTGACACATACTTTAAGAAAACACTTTGAAGAAATAAGCTCTCATCACAGCTGGAAAAATAAAAAGGACATGTCTTACAGCTCAATTTCAACGCATTATGAGACACATGCAAATTCAACCACAAAGAGGTATCAGCTCACACCACTCAGAATAACCATCAGCAAAAACTACAAAGAATAAATGCTGAAGGTGCTGGGAAGAAATGCATACCCTCCGCTTTAAGTGGGACGTAACCTGGAAAGAGCCACTAAAGCGAACAGAATAGAGGTGCCTTTAAAAGGTAAACATTGAGCTACCATATGATCCAGCAGACCTATTCCTGGACCTATAACCTAAGAAGACAGAATTGGAAGGACACAGGTACGCAAATCTGCATTGCATAGTATAACAATCGCCAAGATATGGAAGTAACTAAAAAGTCCAACGACAGATGGGTGGACAATGAAGAACTGCTACATGTACAGATGGAATATGAGCTAGTGAAAAAATGAAACAATGCCATCTGCAGCACCATAGATGAGTCTAGAAGTAATCACGCAACTTGGAGTAAGTGAGAAAGCGAAAGACACATATCCTATCATATCACATATAGGTGTTACCTAAAAAAAGATACAAACAAAGGTATTTCCACAGAGAAACACTATCATAGATTCATTAAAAAAACTTATGGTTCACCAAATGGAAAGGTGTGAGGATTGAATACATTACCATATTGAGGTTAACAGAGAGATACAAACACATGTGAAATATATAATCACCAAAGACCTACGCAATACCAAGAGAAGACTACTCAACATTGTGTCGTAACCTACATGGGAAAAGGATCCGAAGAAAAATAGATATATGTATATGTGTGAAAGAACCACATCTTGCACACCTAGAACAAACAAAACATTGTAATCAAGTTTGCTGTGATAAAAAATAAAAATTAAGTTAAAAATACCAACAAGAAGTAATGAGACATAAACTTAAAGGGATTTTTCCTCACACATTCCATTCTAATTTACAACCTAGAACACCACTTCCAGTAAGGCTCTGTTGCCCTAGTAACCAGATTTGGTAAAGGAGAAATGCTGCCGCCTTGTGGCCGATTCCCGCAACAGCAGGTTTTAACCCACAGCTAATGGTCACTTACCATTCACAAGGACTCAGGGCTGTAAAGGACACCTGCCCTCAAAATTGTGCTGAGGTAGGGAATGGATAAAAAAAATTCAAAACAGGCAAAATGTTCACGAAGCTAGTATGAAGAGGTAAGTTGTACTCACTCTCTTTTTAAAGAAAGGAAAATGGATAAAAGCTCAACCTCAGGAAGTATTAGACTCATGCAATCTAATCTACAAAAAGTTTTCAACTCACACCCGTCGACTGACCATTGGCAAAAAGTCTACAAACAATCAACGCTGAAGAGGTTTTAGAGAACTGTGTACCCTCTAGCTGCTGGTGAGATGTAAAAGGGTTAAACGCTAATAATGAGAACAGAAAGGAGCTGCGTTGAAAAGGAAAAATTGAGGTACCATTCAATCCAGCAGGCGCACCAATGGGCCTCTCACCTGAGAAGACCAGAATGAAGAAGACCCGGGCTGCAAAAGCTGCACTGCAGCCTTATTCACAATAGACAAGACAGTGAAGCAACCAAAATGTCCATCAACAGATGAAAGGAAAAAGAAGAAGCGGTCCATGTACACAATGAATACTAGCCATGGAAAACAATGAAACACTGCTCTTTGAGACACCATAGATGATCTTGGAGATAATCACAGAACATGAGGTAACTCGGAAAGCAAAAGTCCTATATCCTATGATATCACTTATACGCGTTCTCTAATAACTGACACAAATGAACATATTTCCACTGAGAAAGTCAATCACAGACTTATTAAAAAAAACTATGCTTATCTACAAGGAAAGGTGGGGGGAATGGATACATGAAGATTAGCGTTACCATATGTATACAAATACATATTATATACATATATCAAAAAGACCGACCATATAGCAAGGAAGGTTTACGGAACACTGTGTAAGAATTTACACGGGAAGAGGATCTCTACATAAATAGGTATATAGAATATGTAGATGAACCAGAGTATGTACACCTTGGACAAGCAACATTCTAACCATTACCCCAATTGAAAAAATTAAAACAACGAACTAGGAGTAATGAGACATAAACTTATGGGGGGTTCTCCTGGCACATTCCATTCAAATTTACAACCTAGGCAAACGACTTCCAGAAAGGCTCTGCTGCCCTAGAACCCAGATTGGGGAATGGAGAAATGCTACCTCCTTGTGGACGTTTCCCACAACAGCAGCTTTGAACTCACTGCAAAAGGTCACTAAATTTTCACCAACTTGCAGTTCTGTAAATTGCGCCTGGCCTCCAGAAAATTTCTGGGGTCAAAAATCGATCAAAAAATTCAGAAGAGGGCAACCTTCGAAGAAGACAATTTCAAGAGCTATATTGTACTCACGGTTTTTTCTTTTAAGAGAAAAGAAAAAGGCATCGGAATATGATGAATTTTAAAAATTTTCATGACATGCACACCCATATTACAAAACCCTATCAGCTCACAGCAGTCAGAATGGCCATTAGGAAAAATGCTGCAAAAAATAAACGGTGAAGGGAGTGTGGAGAAATGCGTACCCTCGGTTGTAAGGGGGGGCATGTAAAGAGCCACTAATGAAAACACAATGTAGGTGCTTTGAAAAGGGAAACAATGAACTACCAGTCCATCAATCACAACCACTGCTTGGCCTATCACCTGAGAAAATGAGAATCAAAAAGTCACAGGCTGGGAAACCTGTATGCCAGCAATATTTACCATAGGCAGCGCTTGGAAGAAATGAAAATGTCCATCAACCGAGGAATGCACCAAGAAGAAGTGGTCCACGTACACAATGGAATATTACTGTAATAATAAATATAAATTAAATTTAAAAACAAAGAAAAGCAAGGAGACATCAACATTTGTGGGTTTATCCGGGCACATTGCACTCTAATTTATAACCGAAAAACAACACTGGCCGGTAGGTCTGTTTCCCTAGTACCAGCAAGGGGAACGTAGAAAGGCTGTCGCTCTCTGGCCGTTACCTGCAAAAGCAGGTTTAAAGCCTGAGCTAATGGTCACTTCATATGAACAAGTACTGCAGGGCTGTAAATGAAACCTGCCCTCAAAATGTCTTGAGGGAGATAATGGCCAAAATATTTCAAATGGTGACACATACTTTAAGAAAACACTTTGAAGAAATAAGCTCTCATCACAGCTGGAAAAATAAAAAGGACATGTCTTACAGCTGAATTTCAACGCATTATGAGACACATGCAAATTCAACCACAAAGAGGTATCAGCTCACATCACTCAGAATAACCATCAGCAAAAACTACAAAGAATAAATGCTGAAGGTGCTGGGAAGAAATGCATACCCTCCACTTTAAGTGGGACGTAACCTGGAAAGAGCCACTAAAGAGAACAGAATAGAGGTGCCTTTAAAAGGTAAACATTGAGCTACCATATGATCCAGCAGACCTATTCCTGGACCTATAACCTAAGAAGACAGAATTGGAAGGACACAGGTACGCAAATCTGCATTGCATAGTATAACAATCGCCAAGATATGGAAGTAACCAAAAAGTCCAACGACAGATGGGTGGACAATGAAGAACTGCTACATGTACAGATGGAATATGAGCTAGTGAAAAAATGAAACAATGCCATTTGCAGCACCATAGATGAGTCTAGAAGTAATCACGCAACTTGGTGTAAGTGAGAAAGCGAAAGACACATATCCTATCATATCACATATAGGTGTTACCTAAAAAATGATACAAAGGTATTTCCACAGAGAAACACTATCATAGATTCATTAAAAAAAACTTATGGTTCACCAAATGGAAAGGTGTGAGGATTGGATACATTACTGTATTGAGGTTAACAGAGTGATACAAACATATGTGAAATATATAATCACCAAAGACCTACGCAATACCAAGAGAAGACTACTCAACATTGTGTCATATCCTACATGGGAAAAGGATCCGAAGAAAAATAGATATATGTATATGTGTGAAAGAACCACATCTTGCACACCTAGAACAAACAAAACATTGTAATCAAGTTTGCTGTGATAAAAAATAAAAATTAAGTTAAAGATACCAACAAGAAGTAATGAGACATAAACTTAAAGGGCTTTTTCCTCGCACATTCCATTCTAATTTACAACCTAGAAAACCACTTCCAGTAAGGCTCTGTTGCCCTAGTAACCAGATTTGGTAAAGGAGAAATGCTGCCGCCTTGTGGCCGATTCCCGCAACAGCAGCTTTTAACCCACAGCTAATGGTCACTTACCATTCACAAGGACTCAGGGCTGTAAAGGACACCTGCCCTCAAAATTGTGCTGAGGTAGGGAATGGATAAAAAAAATTCAAAACAGGCAAAATGTTCACGAAGCTAGTATGAAGAGGTAAGTTGTACTCACTCTCTTTTTAAAGAAAGGAAAATGGATAAAAGCTCAACCTCAGGAAGTATTAGACTCATGCAATCTAATCTACAAAAAGTTTTCAACTCACACCCGTCGACTGACCATTGGCAAAAAGTCTACAAACAATCAATGCTGAAGAGGTTTTAGAGAACTGTGTACCCTCTAGCTGCTGGTGAGATGTAAAAGGGTTAAACGCTAATAATGAGAACAGAAAGGAGCTGCGTTGAAAAGGAAAAATTGAGGTACCATTCAATCCAGCAGGCGCACCAATGGGCCTCTCACCTGAGAAGACCAGAATGAAGAAGACCCGGGCTGCAAAAGCTGCACTGCAGCCTTATTCACAATAGACAAGACAGTGAAGCAACCAAAATGTCCATCAACAGATGAAAGGAAAAAGAAGAAGCGGCCCATGTACACAATGAATACTAGCCATGGAAAACGATGAAACACTGCTCTTTGAGACACCATAGATGATCTTGGAGATAATCACAGAACATGAGGTAAGTCGGAAAGCAAAAGTCCTATATCCTATGATATCACTTATACGCGTTCTCTAATAACTGACACAAATGAACATATTTCCACTGAGAAAGTCAATCACAGACTTATTAAAAAAAACTATGCTTATCTACAAGGAAAGGTGGGGGGAATGGATACATGAAGATTAGCGTTACCATATGTATACAAATACATATTATATACATATATCAAAAAGACCGACCATATAGCAAGGAAGGTTTACGGAACACTGTGTAACAATTTACACGGGAAGAGGATCTCTACATAAATAGGTATATAGAATATGTAGTTGAACCAGAGTATGTACACCTTGGACAAGCAACATTCTAACCATTACCCCAATTGAAAAAATTAAAACAACGAACTAGGAGTAATGAGACATAAACTTATGGGGGGTTCTCCTGGCACATTCCATTCAAATTTACAACCTAGGCAAACGACTTCCAGAACGGCTCTGCTGCCCTAGTACCCAGATTTGGGAATGGAGAAATGCTGCATCCTTGTGGCCATTTCCCACAACAGCAGCTTTAAACCCACTGCAAAAGGTCGCTAAATATTCACCAATTGCAGGTCTGTAAATGACATCTGCACCCAAAAAATACTGAGGTCGAAAATCGACCAAAATATTCTAGAGTGCAACCTTCCAAAAAGAAAATTTGAAGAGGTATATTATACTCACACTTTTTTTTCTTTTTTCTTTTAACAGAAAAGAAAAAGGCGTGGAAAAATGATGAATTGTAGGAATTTTTACAGACATGTAAACCCAAATTACAAAAACCTATCAGCTCACACCAGTCAGAATGGCCATCAACAAAAATGCTGCAAACAAGAAACGCTGACGTGATTGTGGAGAAATGCGTACCCTCAATTCTAAGGGGGACGTGGTACGAGCCACTAATGAAAGCACAATTGAGGTGCCTTGAAAAGGTAAACGTTGAGCTACCATAGCAGTCAATCAATCATACCCACTGCTGGGTCTATCACCTGAGAAAATGAAAATCAAAAATCGCAGGCTGGCAATCCTGCACTCCAGCAATATTTACCATAGGCAACACTTGGAAGCAACGAAAATGTCCATCAACAGAGGAATGCACCAAGAAGAAGTGGTCCATGTACACAATGGAATATTAGCCATGGAAAACATTGAAGCACTGCTCTTTGAGGCACCATAGATGAGCCTGGAGATAATCACAAAACATGAAGGAGGTCGGAAAGCAAAAGACCTATATCTTATCACTTATGGCATTATCTAATAACTGACACAGATGAACATATTTCCAAAGAGAAAGATACTCACAGGCGTAGAAAACAAACTATGCTCATCTAAAAGGAAAGGAGGGGGGAAATTGAGAAATGAAGATGAGTGTTACTATACATATTCAAATACATATTATATACATGTATCAAAAAGATCGAACATATAGCAAGGGAGGTCGACGGAACACTGTAATATTTTATATGGGAAGAGGATCTGTACATTAATAGACATACATAATGTCCAAATGAACTAGATTGTGTACACCTAGGACAAACAATATTCTAAACTTTACCCAGATTTAAAAAATTTTAAAAACCAAGAAGAAGTAATGAGACATAAACTTATGGGGATTTCTCCAGGCAAATTCCATTCTAATTTACAACCTGGACAATGACTTCCAGAAAGGCTCTGCTGCCCTAGAACCCAGCTTGGGGAATGGAGAAATGCTACCTCCTTGTGGACGTTTCCCACAACAGCAGCTTTGAACCCACTGCAAAAGGTCACTAAATTTTCACCAACTTGCAGTTCTGTAAATGGCGCCTGCCCTCCAGAAAATTTCTGGGGTCAAAAATCGACCAAAAAATTCAGAAGAGGGCAACCTTCGAAGAAGACAATTTCAAGAGCTGTATTGTACTCACGGTTTTTTCTTTTAAGAGAAAAGAAAAAGGCATAGGAATATGATGAATTTTAAAAATTTTCATGACATGCATACCCATATTACAAAACCCTATCAGCTCACAGCAGTCAGAATGGCCATTAGGAAAAATGCTGCAAAAAATAAACGGTGAAGGGAGTGTGGAGAAATGCGTACCCTCGGTTGTAAGGGGGGGCATGTAAAGAGCCACTAATGAAAACACAATGTAGGTGCTTTGAAAAGGGAAACATTGAACTACCAGTCCATCAATCACAACCACTGCTTGGCCTATCACCTGAGAAAATGAGAATCAAAAAGTCACAGGCTGGGAAACCTGTATGCCAGCAATATTTACCATAGCCAGCACTTGGAAGAAATGAAAATGTCCATCAACCGAGGAATGCACGAAGAAGAAGTGGTCCACGTACACAATGGAATATTACTCTAATAATAAATATAAATTAAATTTAAAAACAAAGAAAAGCAAGGAGACATCAACATTTGTGGGTTTATCCGGGCACATTGCACTCTAATTTATAACCGAAGAACACCACTGGCCGGTAGGTCTGTTTCCCTAGTACCAGCAAGGGGAACGTAGAAAGGCTGTCGCTCTCTGGCCGTTACCTGCAAAAGCAGGTTTAAAGCCTGAGCTAATGGTCACTTCATATGAACAAGTACTGCAGGGCTGTAAATGAAACCTGCCCTCAAAATGTCTTGAGGGAGATAATGGCCAAAATATTTCAAATGGTGACACATACTTTAAGAAAACACTTTGAAGAAATAAGCTCTCATCACAGCTGGAAAAATAAAAAGGACATGTCTTACAGCTCAATTTCAACGCATTATGAGACACATGCAAATTCAACCACAAAGAGGTATCAGCTCACACCACTCAGAATAACCATCAGCAAAAACTACAAAGAATAAATGCTGAAGGTGCTGGGAAGAAATGCATACCCTCCGCTTTAAGTGGGACGTAACCTGGAAAGAGCCACTAAAGCGAACAGAATAGAGGTGCCTTTAAAAGGTAAACATTGAGCTACCATATGATCCAGCAGACCTATTCCTGGACCTATAACCTAAGAAGACAGAATTGGAAGGACACAGGTACGCAAATCTGCATTGCATAGTATAACAATCGCCAAGATATGGAAGTAACCAAAAAGTCCAACGACAGATGGGTGGACAATGAAGAACTGCTACATGTACAGATGGAATATGAGCTAGTGAAAAAAATGAAACAATGCCATTTGCAGCACCATAGATGAGTCTAGAAGTAATCACGCAACTTGGAGTAAGTGAGAAAGCGAAAGACACATATCCTATCATATCACATATAGGTGTTACCTAAAAAATGATACAAACAAAGGTATTTCCACAGAGAAACACTATCATAGATTCATTAAAAAAACTTATGGTTCACCAAATGGAAAGGTGTGAGGATTGAATACATTACCATATTGAGGTTAACAGAGAGATATAAACACATGTGAAATATATAATCACCAAAAACCTACGCAATACCAAGAGAAGACTACTCAACATTGTGTCGTAACCTACGTGGGAAAAGGATCCGAAGAAAAATAGATATATGTATATGTGTGAAAGAACCACATCTTGCACACTTAGAACAAACAAAACATTGTAATCAAGTTTGCTGTGATAAGAAATAAAAATTAAGTTAAAGATACCAACAAGAAGTAATGAGACATAAACTTAAAGGGCTTTTTCCTCACACATTCCATTCTAATTTACAACCTAGAACACCACTTCCAGTAAGGCTCTGTTGCCCTAGTAACCAGATTTGGTAAAGGAGAAATGCTGCCGCCTTGTGGCCGATTCCCACAACAGCAGCTTTTAACCCACAGCTAATGGTCACTTACCATTCACAAGGACTCAGGGCTGTAAAGGACACCTGCCCTCAAAATTGTGCTGAGGTAGGGAATGGATAAAAAAAATTCAAAACAGGCAAAATGTTCACGAAGCTAGTATGAAGAGGTAAGTTGTACTCACTCTCTTTTTAAAGAAAGGAAAATGGATAAAAGCTCAACCTCAGGAAGTATTAGACTCATGCAATCTAATCTACAAAAAGTTTTCAACTCACACCCGTCGACTGACCATTGGCAAAAAGTCTACAAACAATCAACGCTGAAGAGGTTTTAGAGAACTGTGTACCCTCTAGCTGCTGGTGAGATGTAAAAGGGTTAAACGCTAATAATGAGAACAGAAAGGAGCTGCGTTGAAAAGGAAAAATTGAGGTACCATTCAATCCAGCAGGCGCACCAATGGGCCTCTCACCTGAGAAGACCAGAATGAAGAAGACCTGGGCTGCAAAAGCTGCACTGCAGCCTTATTCACAATAGACAAGACAGTGAAGCAACCAACATGTCCATCAACAGATGAAAGGAAAAAGAAGAAGCGGCCCATGTACACAATGAATACTAGCCATGGAAAACAATGAAACACTGCTCTTTGAGACACCATAGATGATCTTGGAGATAATCACAGAACATGAGGTAAGTCGGAAAGCAAAAGTCCTATATCCTATGATATCACTTATACGCGTTCTCTAATAACTGACAGAAATGAACATATTTCCACTGAGAAAGTCAATCACAGACTTATTAAAAAAAACTATGCTTATCTACAAGGAAAGGTGGGGGGAATGGATACATGAAGATTAGCGTTACCATATGTATACAAATACATATTATATACATATATCAAAAAGACCGACCATATAGCAAGGAAGGTTTACGGAACACTGTGTAAGAATTTACACGGGAAGAGGATCTCTACATAAATAGGTATATAGAATATGTAGATGAACCAGAGTATGTACACCTTGGACAAGCAACATTCTAACCATTACCCCAATTGAAAAAATTAAAACAACGAACTAGGAGTAATGAGACATAAACTTATGGGGGGTTCTCCTGGCACATTCCATTCAAATTTACAACCTAGGCAAACGACTTCCAGAACGGCTCTGCTGCCCTAGTACCCAGATTTGGGAATGGAGAAATGCTGCATCCTTGTGGCCGTTTCCCACAACAGCAGCTTTAAACCCACTGCAAAAGGTCACTAAATATTCACCAATTGCAGGTCTGTAAATGACACCTGCCCTCCAAAAAATACTGAGGTCGAAAATCGACCAAAATATTCTAGAGTGCAACCTTCCAAAAAGAAAATTTGAAGAGGTATATTGTACTCACACTTTTTTTCTTTTTTCTTTTAACAGAAAAGGAAACGGCGTGGAAAAAGGATGAATTGTAGGAATTTTTACAGACATGTAAACCAAAATTACAAAAACCTATCAGCTCACACCAGTCAGAATGGCCATCAACAAAAATGCTGCAAACAAGAAACGCTGACGTGATTGTGGAGAAATGCGTACCCTCAATTCTAAGGGGGACGTGGTACGAGCCACTAATGAAAGCACAATTGAGGTGCCTTGAAAAGGTAAACGTTGAGCTACCATAGCAGTCAATCAATCATACCCACTGCTGGGTCTATCACCTGAGAAAATGAAAATCAAAAATCGCAGGCTGGCAATCCTGCACTCCAGCAATATTTACCATAGGCAACACTTGGAAGCAACGAAAATGTCCATCAACAGAGGAATGCACCAAGAAGAAGTGGTCCATGTACACAATGGAATATTAGCCATGGAAAACATTGAAGCACTGCTCTTTGAGGCACCATAGATGAGCCTGGAGATAATCACAAAACATGAAGGAGGTCGGAAAGCAAAAGACCTATATCTTATCACTTATGGCATTATCTAATAACTGACACAGATGAACATATTTCCAAAGAGAAAGACACTCACAGGCGTAGAAAACAAACTATGCTCATCTAAAAGGAAAGGAGGGGGGAAATTGAGAAATGAAGATGAGTGTTACTATACATATTCAAATACATATTATATACATGTATCAAAAAGATCGAACATATAGCAAGGGAGGTCGACGGAACACTGTAATATTTTATATGGGAAGAGGATCTGTACATTAATAGACATACATAATGTCCAAATGAACTAGATTGTGTACACCTAGGACAAACAATATTCTAAACTTTACCCAGATTTAAAAAATTTTAAAAACCAAGAAGAAGTAATGAGACATAAACTTATGGGGATTTCTCCAGGCAAATTCCATTCTAATTTACAACCTGGACAATGACTTCCAGAAAGGCTCTGCTGCCCTAGAACCCAGCTTGGGGAATGGAGAAATGCTACCTCCTTGTGGACGTTTCCCACAACAGCAGCTTTGAACCCACTGCAAAAGGTCACTAAATTTTCACCAACTTGCAGTTCTGTAAATGGCGCCTGCCCTCCAGAAAATTTCTGGGGTCAAAAATCGACCAAAAAATTCAGAAGAGGGCAACCTTCGAAGAAGACAATTTCAAGAGCTGTATTGTACTCACGGTTTTTTTCTTTTAAGAGAAAAGAAAAAGGCATAGGAATATGATGAATTTTAAAAATTTTCATGACATGCATACCCATATTACAAAACCCTATCAGCTCACAGCAGTCAGAATGGCCATTAGGAAAAATGCTGCAAAAAATAAACGGTGAAGGGAGTGTGGAGAAATGCGTACCCTCGGTTGTAAGGGGGGGCATGTAAAGAGCCACTAATGAAAACACAATGTAGGTGCTTTGAAAAGGGAAACATTGAACTACCAGTCCATCAATCACAACCACTGCTTGGCCTATCACCTGAGAAAATGAGAATCAAAAAGTCACAGGCTGGGAAACCTGTATGCCAGCAATATTTACCATAGCCAGCACTTGGAAGCAATGAAAATGTCCATCAACCGAGGAATGCACCAAGAAGAAGTGGTCCACGTACACAATGGAATATTACTCTAATAATAAATATAAATTAAATTTAAAAACAAAGAAAAGCAAGGAGACATCAACATTTGTGGGTTTATCCGGGCACATTGCACTCTAATTTATAACCGAAGAACACCACTGGCCGGTAGGTCTGTTTCCCTAGTACCAGCAAGGGGAACGTAGAAAGGCTGTCGCTCTCTGGCCGTTACCTGCAAAAGCAGGTTTAAAGCCTGAGCTAATGGTCACTTCATATGAACAAGTACTGCAGGGCTGTAAATGAAACCTGCCCTCAAAATGTCTTGAGGGAGATAATGGCCAAAATATTTCAAATGGTGACACATACTTTAAGAAAACACTTTGAAGAAATAAGCTCTCATCACAGCTGGAAAAATAAAAAGGACATGTCTTACAGCTCAATTTCAACGCATTATGAGACACATGCAAATTCAACCACAAAGAGGTATCAGCTCACACCACTCAGAATAACCATCAGCAAAAACTACAAAGAATAAATGCTGAAGGTGCTGGGAAGAAATGCATACCCTCCGCTTTAAGTGGGACGTAACCTGGAAAGAGCCACTAAAGAGAACGGAATAGAGGTGCCTTTAAAAGGTAAACATTGAGCTACCATATGATCCAGCAGACCTATTCCTGGACCTATAACCTAAGACGACAGAATTGGAAGGACACAGGTACGCAAATCTGCATTGCATAGTATAACAATCGCCAAGATATGGAAGTAACCAAAAAGTCCAACGACAGATGGGTGGATAATGAAGAACTGCTACCTGTACAGATGGAATATGAGCTAGTGAAAAAATGAAACAATGCCATTTGCAGCACCATAGATGAGTCTAGAAGTAATCACGCAACTTGGTGTAAGTGAGAAAGCGAAAGACACATATCCTATCATATCACATATAGGTGTTACCTAAAAAATGATACAAAGGTATTTCCACAGAGAAACACTATCATAGATTCATTAAAAAAAACTTATGGTTCACCAAATGGAAAGGTGTGAGGATTGGATACATTACTGTATTGAGGTTAACAGAGTGATACAAACATATGTGAAATATATAATCACCAAAGACCTACGCAATACCAAGAGAAGACTACTCAACATTGTGTCATATCCTACATGGGAAAAGGATCCGAAGAAAAATAGATATATGTATATGTGTGAAAGAACCACATCTTGCACACCTAGAACAAACAAAACATTGTAATCAAGTTTGCTGTGATAAAAAATAAAAATTAAGTTAAAGATACCAACAAGAAGTAATGAGACATAAACTTAAAGGGCTTTTTCCTCGCACATTCCATTCTAATTTACAACCTAGAACACCACTTCCAGTAAGGCTCTGTTGCCCTAGTAACCAGATTTGGTAAAGGAGAAATGCTGCCGCCTTGTGGCCGATTCCCGCAACAGCAGCTTTTAACCCACAGCTAATGGTCACTTACCATTCACAAGGACTCAGGGCTGTAAAGGACACCTGCCCTCAAAATTGTGCTGAGGTAGGGAATGGATAAAAAAAATTCAAAACAGGCAAAATGTTCACGAAGCTAGTATGAAGAGGTAAGTTGTACTCACTCTCTTTTTAAAGAAAGGAAAATGGATAAAAGCTCAACCTCAGGAAGTATTAGACTCATGCAATCTAATCTACAAAAAGTTTTCAACTCACACCCGTCGACTGACCATTGGCAAAAAGTCTACAAACAATCAATGCTGAAGAGGTTTTAGAGAACTGTGTACCCTCTAGCTGCTGGTGAGATGTAAAAGGGTTAAACGCTAATAATGAGAACAGAAAGGAGCTGCGTTGAAAAGGAAAAATTGAGGTACCATTCAATCCAGCAGGCGCACCAATGGGCCTCTCACCTGAGAAGACCAGAATGAAGAAGACCCGGGCTGCAAAAGCTGCACTGCAGCCTTATTCACAATAGACAAGACAGTGAAGCAACCAAAATGTCCATCAACAGATGAAAGGAAAAAGAAGAAGCGGCCCATGTACACAATGAATACTAGCCATGGAAAACGATGAAACACTGCTCTTTGAGACACCATAGATGATCTTGGAGATAATCACAGAACATGAGGTAAGTCGGAAAGCAAAAGTCCTATATCCTATGATATCACTTATACGCGTTCTCTAATAACTGACAGAAATGAACATATTTCCACTGAGAAAGTCAATCACAGACTTATTAAAAAAAACTATGCTTATCTACAAGGAAAGGTGGGGGGAATGGATACATGAAGATTAGCGTTACCATATGTATACAAATACATATTATATACATATATCAAAAAGACCGACCATATAGCAAGGAAGGTTTACGGAACACTGTGTAAGAATTTACACGGGAAGAGGATCTCTACATAAATAGGTATATAGAATATGTAGATGAACCAGAGTATGTACACCTTGGACAAGCAACATTCTAACCATTACCCCAATTGAAAAAATTAAAACAACGAACTAGGAGTAATGAGACATAAACTTATGGGGGGTTCTCCTGGCACATTCCATTCAAATTTACAACCTAGGCAAACGACTTCCAGAACGGCTCTGCTGCCCTAGTACCCAGATTTGGGAATGGAGAAATGCTGCATCCTTGTGGCCGTTTCCCACAACAGCAGCTTTAAACCCACTGCAAAAGGTCACTAAATATTCACCAATTGCAGGTCTGTAAATGACACCTGCCCTCCAAAAAATACTGAGGTCGAAAATCGACCAAAATATTCTAGAGTGCAACCTTCCAAAAAGAAAATTTGAAGAGGTATATTGTACTCACACTTTTTTTCTTTTTTCTTTTAACAGAAAAGGAAACGGCGTGGAAAAAGGATGAATTGTAGGAATTTTTACAGACATGTAAACCAAAATTACAAAAACCTATCAGCTCACACCAGTCAGAATGGCCATCAACAAAAATGCTGCAAACAAGAAACGCTGACGTGATTGTGGAGAAATGCGTACCCTCAATTCTAAGGGGGACGTGGTACGAGCCACTAATGAAAGCACAATTGAGGTGCCTTGAAAAGGTAAACGTTGAGCTACCATACCAGTCAATCAATCATACCCACTGCTGGGTCTATCACCTGAGAAAATGAAAATCAAAAATCGCAGGCTGGCAATCCTGCACTCCAGCAATATTTACCATAGGCAACACTTGGAAGCAACGAAAATGTCCATCAACAGAGGAATGCACCAAGAAGAAGTGGTCCATGTACACAATGGAATATTAGCCATGGAAAACATTGAAGCACTGCTCTTTGAGGCACCATAGATGAGCCTGGAGATAATCACAAAACATGAAGGAGGTCGGAAAGCAAAAGACCTATATCTTATCACTTATGGCATTATCTAATAACTGACACAGATGAACATATTTCCAAAGAGAAAGACACTCACAGGCGTAGAAAACAAACTATGCTCATCTAAAAGGAAAGGAGGGGGGAAATTGAGAAATGAAGATGAGTGTTACTATACATATTCAAATACATATTATATACATGTATCAAAAAGATCGAACATATAGCAAGGGAGGTCGACGGAACACTGTAATATTTTATATGGGAAGAGGATCTGTACATTAATAGACATACATAATGTCCAAATGAACTAGATTGTGTACACCTAGGACAAACACTATTCTAAACTTTACCCAGATTTAAAAAATTTTAAAAACCAAGAAGAAGTAATGAGACATAAACTTATGGGGATTTCTCCAGGCAAATTCCATTCTAATTTACAACCTGGACAATGACTTCCAGAAAGGCTCTGCTGCCCTAGAACCCAGCTTGGGGAATGGAGAAATGCTACCTCCTTGTGGACGTTTCCCACAACAGCAGCTTTGAACCCACTGCAAAAGGTCACTAAATTTTCACCAACTTGCAGTTCTGTAAATGGCGCCTGCCCTCCAGAAAATTTCTGGGGTCAAAAATCGACCAAAAAATTCAGAAGAGGGCAACCTTCGAAGAAGACAATTTCAAGAGCTGTATTGTACTCACGGTTTTTTTCTTTTAAGAGAAAAGAAACAGGCATAGGAATATGATGAATTTTAAAAATTTTCATGACATGCATACCCATATTACAAAACCCTATCAGCTCACAGCAGTCAGAATGGCCATTAGGAAAAATGCTGCAAAAAATAAACGGTGAAGGGAGTGTGGAGAAATGCGTACCCTCGGTTGTAAGGGGGGGCATGTAAAGAGCCACTAATGAAAACACAATGTAGGTGCTTTGAAAAGGGAAACATTGAACTACCAGTCCATCAATCACAACCACTGCTTGGCCTATCACCTGAGAAAATGAGAATCAAAAAGTCACAGGCTGGGAAACCTGTATGCCAGCAATATTTACCATAGCCAGCACTTGGAAGCAATGAAAATGTCCATCAACCGAGGAATGCACCAAGAAGAAGTGGTCCACGTACACAATGGAATATTACTCTAATAATAAATATAAATTAAATTTAAAAACAAAGAAAAGCAAGGAGACATCAACATTTGTGGGTTTATCCGGGCACATTGCACTCTAATTTATAACCGAAGAACACCACTGGCCGGTAGGTCTGTTTCCCTAGTACCAGCAAGGGGAACGTAGAAAGGCTGTCGCTCTCTGGCCGTTACCTGCAAAAGCAGGTTTAAAGCCTGAGCTAATGGTCACTTCATATGAACAAGTACTGCAGGGCTGTAAATGAAACCTGCCCTCAAAATGTCTTGAGGGAGATAATGGCCAAAATATTTCAAATGGTGACACATACTTTAAGAAAACACTTTGAAGAAATAAGCTCTCATCACAGCTGGAAAAATAAAAAGGACATGTCTTACAGCTCAATTTCAACGCATTATGAGACACATGCAAATTCAACCACAAAGAGGTATCAGCTCACACCACTCAGAATAACCATCAGCAAAAACTACAAAGAATAAATGCTGAAGGTGCTGGGAAGAAATGCATACCCTCCGCTTTAAGTGGGACGTAACCTGGAAAGAGCCACTAAAGCGAACAGAATAGAGGTGCCTTTAAAAGGTAAACATTGAGCTACCATATGATCCAGCAGACCTATTCCTGGACCTATAACCTAAGAAGACAGAATTGGAAGGACACAGGTACGCAAATCTGCATTGCATAGTATAACAATCGCCAAGATATGGAAGTAACCAAAAAGTCCAACGACAGATGGGTGGACAATGAAGAACTGCTACATGTACAGATGGAATATGAGCTAGTGAAAAAATGAAACAATGCCATTTGCAGCACCATAGATGAGTCTAGAAGTAATCACGCAACTTGGAGTAAGTGAGAAAGCGAAAGACACATATCCTATCATATCACATATAGGTGTTACCTAAAAAAAGATACAAACAAAGGTATTTCCACAGAGAAACACTATCATAGATTCATTAAAAAAACTTATGGTTCACCAAATGGAAAGGTGTGAGGATTGAATACATTACCATATTGAGGTTAACAGAGAGATACAAACACATGTGAAATATATAATCACCAAAGACCTACGCAATACCAAGAGAAGACTACTCAACATTGTGTCGTAACCTACATGGGAAAAGGATCCGAAGAAAAATAGATATATGTATATGTGTGAAAGAACCACATCTTGCACACCTAGAACAAACAAAACATTGTAATCAAGTTTGCTGTGATAAAAAATAAAAATTAAGTTAAAAATACCAACAAGAAGTAATGAGACATAAACTTAAAGGGATTTTTCCTCACACATTCCATTCTAATTTACAACCTAGAACACCACTTCCAGTAAGGCTCTGTTGCCCTAGTAACCAGATTTGGTAAAGGAGAAATGCTGCCGCCTTGTGGCCGATTCCCGCAACAGCAGGTTTTAACCCACAGCTAATGGTCACTTACCATTCACAAGGACTCAGGGCTGTAAAGGACACCTGCCCTCAAAATTGTGCTGAGGTAGGGAATGGATAAAAAAAATTCAAAACAGGCAAAATGTTCACGAAGCTAGTATGAAGAGGTAAGTTGTACTCACTCTCTTTTTAAAGAAAGGAAAATGGATAAAAGCTCAACCTCAGGAAGTATTAGACTCATGCAATCTAATCTACAAAAAGTTTTCAACTCACACCCGTCGACTGACCATTGGCAAAAAGTCTACAAACAATCAATGCTGAAGAGGTTTTAGAGAACTGTGTACCCTCTAGCTGCTGGTGAGATGTAAAAGGGTTAAACGCTAATAATGAGAACAGAAAGGAGCTGCGTTGAAAAGGAAAAATTGAGGTACCATTCAATCCAGCAGGCGCACCAATGGGCCTCTCACCTGAGAAGACCAGAATGAAGAAGACCCGGGCTGCAAAAGCTGCACTGCAGCCTTATTCACAATAGACAAGACAGTGAAGCAACCAAAATGTCCATCAACAGATGAAAGGAAAAAGAAGAAGCGGTCCATGTACACAATGAATACTAGCCATGGAAAACAATGAAACACTGCTCTTTGAGACACCATAGATGATCTTGGAGATAATCACAGAACATGAGGTAAGTCGGAAAGCAAAAGTCCTATATCCTATGATATCACTTATACGCGTTCTCTAATAACTGACACAAATGAACATATTTCCACTGAGAAAGTCAATCACAGACTTATTAAAAAAAACTATGCTTATCTACAAGGAAAGGTGGGGGGAATGGATACATGAAGATTAGCGTTACCATATGTATACAAATACATATTATATACATATATCAAAAAGACCGACCATATAGCAAGGAAGGTTTACGGAACACTGTGTAATAATTTACACGGGAAGAGGATCTCTACATAAATAGGTATATAGAATATGTAGATGAACCAGAGTATGTACACCTCGGACAAGCAACATTCTAACCATTACCCCAATTGAAAAAATTAAAACAACCAACTAGGAGTAATGAGACATAAACTTATGGGGGGTTCTCCTGGCACATTCCATTCAAATTTACAACCTAGGCAAAGGACTTCCAGAACGGCTCTGCTGCCCTAGTACCCAGATTTGGGAATGGAGAAATGCTGCATCCTTGTGGCCGTTTCCCACAACAGCAGCTTTAAACCCACTGCAAAAGGTCACTAAATATTCACCAATTGCAGGTCTGTAAATGACACCTGCCCTCCAAAAAATACTGAGGTCGAAAATCGACCAAAATATTCTAGAGTGCAACCTTCCAAAAAGAAAATTTGAAGAGGTATATTGTACTCACACTTTTTTTTCTTTTTTCTTTTAACAGAAAAGGAAAAGGCGTGGAAAAATGATGAATTGTAGGAATTTTTACAGACATGTAAACCCAAATTACAAAAACCTATCAGCTCACACCAGTCAGAATGGCCATCAACAAAAATGCTGCAAACAAGAAATGCTGACGTGATTGTGGAGAAATGCGTACCCTCGATTCTAAGGGGGACGTGGTACGAGCCACTAATGAAAGCACAATTGAGGTGCCTTGAAAAGGTAAACGTTGAGCTACCATACCAGTCAATCAATCATACCCACTGCTGGGTCTATCACCTGAGAAAATGAAAATCAAAAATCGCAGGCTGGCAATCCTGCACTCCAGCAATATTTACCATAGGCAACACTTGGAAGCAACGAAAATGTCCATCAACAGAGGAATGCACCAAGAAGAAGTGGTCCATGTACACAATGGAATATTAGCCATGGAAAACATTGAAGCACTGCTCTTTGAGGCACCATAGATGAGCCTGGAGATAATCACAAAACATGAAGGAGGTCGGAAAGCAAAAGACCTATATCTTATATTATCACTTATGGCATTATCTAATAACTGACACAGATGAACATATTTCCAAAGAGAAAGACACTCACAGGCGTAGAAAACAAACTATGCTCATCTAAAAGGAAAGGAGGGGGGAAATTGAGAAATGAAGATGAGTGTTACTATACATATTCAAATACATATTATATACATGTATCAAAAAGATCGAACATATAGCAAGGGAGGTCGACGGAACACTGTAATATTTTATATGGGAAGAGGATCTGTACATTAATAGACATACATAATGTCCAAATGAACTAGATTGTGTACACCTAGGACAAACACTATTCTAAACTTTACCCAGATTTAAAAAATTTTAAAAACCAAGAAGAAGTAATGAGACATAAACTTATGGGGATTTCTCCAGGCAAATTCCATTCTAATTTACAACCTGGACAATGACTTCCAGAAAGGCTCTGCTGCCCTAGAACCCAGCTTGGGGAATGGAGAAATGCTACCTCCTTGTGGACGTTTCCCACAACAGCAGCTTTGAACCCACTGCAAAAGGTCACTAAATTTTCACCAACTTGCAGTTCTGTAAATGGCGCCTGCCCTCCAGAAAATTTCTGGGGTCAAAAATCGACCAAAAAATTCAGAAGAGGGCAACCTTCGAAGAAGACAATTTCAAGAGCTGTATTGTACTCACGGTTTTTTTCTTTTAAGAGAAAAGAAAAAGGCATAGGAATATGATGAATTTTAAAAATTTTCATGACATGCATACCCATATTACAAAACCCTATCAGCTCACAGCAGTCAGAATGGCCATTAGGAAAAATGCTGCAAAAAATAAACGGTGAAGGGAGTGTGGAGAAATGCGTACCCTCGGTTGTAAGGGGGGGCATGTAAAGAGCCACTAATGAAAACACAATGTAGGTGCTTTGAAAAGGGAAACATTGAACTACCAGTCCATCAATCACAACCACTGCTTGGCCTATCACCTGAGAAAATGAGAATCAAAAAGTCACAGGCTGGGAAACCTGTATGCCAGCAATATTTACCATAGCCAGCACTTGGAAGCAATGAAAATGTCCATCAACCGAGGAATGCACCAAGAAGAAGTGGTCCACGTACACAATGGAATATTACTCTAATAATAAATATAAATTAAATTTAAAAACAAAGAAAAGCAAGGAGACATCAACATTTGTGGGTTTATCCGGGCACATTGCACTCTAATTTATAACCGAAGAACACCACTGGCCGGTAGGTCTGTTTCCCTAGTACCAGCAAGGGGAACGTAGAAAGGCTGTCGCTCTCTGGCCGTTACCTGCAAAAGCAGGTTTAAAGCCTGAGCTAATGGTCACTTCATATGAACAAGTACTGCAGGGCTGTAAATGAAACCTGCCCTCAAAATGTCTTGAGGGAGATAATGGCCAAAATATTTCAAATGGTGACACATACTTTAAGAAAACACTTTGAAGAAATAAGCTCTCATCACAGCTGGAAAAATAAAAAGGACATGTCTTACAGCTCAATTTCAACGCATTATGAGACACATGCAAATTCAACCACAAAGAGGTATCAGCTCACACCACTCAGAATAACCATCAGCAAAAACTACAAAGAATAAATGCTGAAGGTGCTGGGAAGAAATGCATACCCTCCGCTTTAAGTGGGACGTAACCTGGAAAGAGCCACTAAAGAGAACGGAATAGAGGTGCCTTTAAAAGGTAAACATTGAGCTACCATATGATCCAGCAGACCTATTCCTGGACCTATAACCTAAGACGACAGAATTGGAAGGACACAGGTACGCAAATCTGCATTGCATAGTATAACAATCGCCAAGATATGGAAGTAACCAAAAAGTCCAACGACAGATGGGTGGATAATGAAGAACTGCTACCTGTACAGATGGAATATGAGCTAGTGAAAAAATGAAACAATGCCATTTGCAGCACCATAGATGAGTCTAGAAGTAATCACGCAACTTGATGTAAGTGAGAAAGCGAAAGACACATATCCTATCACATATAGGTGTTACCTAAAAAATGATACAAACAAAGGTATTTCCACAGAGAAACACTATCATAGATTCATTAAAAAAACTTATGGTTCACCAAATGGAAAGATGTGAGGATTGGATACATTACCGTATTGAGGTTAACAGAGTGATACAAACATATGTGAAATATATAATCACCAAAGACCTACGCAATACCAAGAGAAGACTACTCAACATTGTGTCGTAACCTACATGGGAAAAGGATCCGAAGAAAAATAGATATATGTCTATGTGTGAAAGAACCACATCTTGCACACCTAGAACAAACAAAACATTGTAATCAAGTTTGCTGTGATAAAAAATAAAAATTAAGTTAAAGATACCAACAAGAAGTAATGAGACATAAACTTAAAGGGCTTTTTCCTCACACATTCCATTCTAATTTACAACCTAGAACACCACTTCCAGTAAGGCTCTGTTGCCCTAGTAACCAGATTTGGTAAAGGAGAAATGCTGCCGCCTTGTGGCCGATTCCCGCAACAGCAGGTTTTAACCCACAGCTAATGGTCACTTACCATTCACAAGGACTCAGGGCTGTAAAGGACACCTGCCCTCAAAATTGTGCTGAGGTAGGGAATGGATAAAAAAAATTCAAAACAGGCAAAATGTTCACGAAGCTAGTATGAAGAGGTAAGTTGTACTCACTCTCTTTTTAAAGAAAGGAAAATGGATAAAAGCTCAACCTCAGGAAGTATTAGACTCATGCAATCTAATCTACAAAAAGTTTTCAACTCACACCCGTCGACTGACCATTGGCAAAAAGTCTACAAACAATCAACGCTGAAGAGGTTTTAGAGAACTGTGTACCCTCTAGCTGCTGGTGAGATGTAAAAGGGTTAAACGCTAATAATGAGAACAGAAAGGAGCTGCGTTGAAAAGGAAAAATTGAGGTACCATTCAATCCAGCAGGCGCACCAATGGGCCTCTCACCTGAGAAGACCAGAATGAAGAAGACCTGGGCTGCAAAAGCTGCACTGCAGCCTTATTCACAATAGACAAGACAGTGAAGCAACCAACATGTCCATCAACAGATGAAAGGAAAAAGAAGAAGCGGCCCATGTACACAATGAATACTAGCCATGGAAAACAATGAAACACTGCTCTTTGAGACACCATAGATGATCTTGGAGATAATCACAGAACATGAGGTAAGTCGGAAAGCAAAAGTCCTATATCCTATGATATCACTTATACGCGTTCTCTAATAACTGACAGAAATGAACATATTTCCACTGAGAAAGTCAATCACAGACTTATTAAAAAAAACTATGCTTATCTACAAGGAAAGGTGGGGGGAATGGATACATGAAGATTAGCGTTACCATATGTATACAAATACATATTATATACATATATCAAAAAGACCGACCATATAGCAAGGAAGGTTTACGGAACACTGTGTAAGAATTTACACGGGAAGAGGATCTCTACATAAATAGGTATATAGAATATGTAGATGAACCAGAGTATGTACACCTTGGACAAGCAACATTCTAACCATTACCCCAATTGAAAAAATTAAAACAACGAACTAGGAGTAATGAGACATAAACTTATGGGGGGTTCTCCTGGCACATTCCATTCAAATTTACAACCTAGGCAAACGACTTCCAGAACGGCTCTGCTGCCCTAGTACCCAGATTTGGGAATGGAGAAATGCTGCATCCTTGTGGCCGTTTCCCACAACAGCAGCTTTAAACCCACTGCAAAAGGTCACTAAATATTCACCAATTGCAGGTCTGTAAATGACACCTGCCCTCCAAAAAATACTGAGGTCGAAAATCGACCAAAATATTCTAGAGTGCAACCTTCCAAAAAGAAAATTTGAAGAGGTATATTGTACTCACACTTTTTTTCTTTTTTCTTTTAACAGAAAAGGAAACGGCGTGGAAAAAGGATGAATTGTAGGAATTTTTACAGACATGTAAACCAAAATTACAAAAACCTATCAGCTCACACCAGTCAGAATGGCCATCAACAAAAATGCTGCAAACAAGAAACGCTGACGTGATTGTGGAGAAATGCGTACCCTCAATTCTAAGGGGGACGTGGTACGAGCCACTAATGAAAGCACAATTGAGGTGCCTTGAAAAGGTAAACGTTGAGCTACCATACCAGTCAATCAATCATACCCACTGCTGGGTCTATCACCTGAGAAAATGAAAATCAAAAATCGCAGGCTGGCAATCCTGCACTCCAGCAATATTTACCATAGGCAACACTTGGAAGCAACGAAAATGTCCATCAACAGAGGAATGCACCAAGAAGAAGTGGTCCATGTACACAATGGAATATTAGCCATGGAAAACATTGAAGCACTGCTCTTTGAGGCACCATAGATGAGCCTGGAGATAATCACAAAACATGAAGGAGGTCGGAAAGCAAAAGACCTATATCTTATCACTTATGGCATTATCTAATAACTGACACAGATGAACATATTTCCAAAGAGAAAGACACTCACAGGCGTAGAAAACAAACTATGCTCATCTAAAAGGAAAGGAGGGGGGAAATTGAGAAATGAAGATGAGTGTTACTATACATATTCAAATACATATTATATACATGTATCAAAAAGATCGAACATATAGCAAGGGAGGTCGACGGAACACTGTAATATTTTATATGGGAAGAGGATCTGTACATTAATAGACATACATAATGTCCAAATGAACTAGATTGTGTACACCTAGGACAAACAATATTCTAAACTTTACCCAGATTTAAAAAATTTTAAAAACCAAGAAGAAGTAATGAGACATAAACTTATGGGGATTTCTCCAGGCAAATTCCATTCTAATTTACAACCTGGACAATGACTTCCAGAAAGGCTCTGCTGCCCTAGAACCCAGCTTGGGGAATGGAGAAATGCTACCTCCTTGTGGACGTTTCCCACAACAGCAGCTTTGAACCCACTGCAAAAGGTCACTAAATTTTCACCAACTTGCAGTTCTGTAAATGGCGCCTGCCCTCCAGAAAATTTCTGGGGTCAAAAATCGACCAAAAAATTCAGAAGAGGGCAACCTTCGAAGAAGACAATTTCAAGAGCTGTATTGTACTCACGGTTTTTTTCTTTTAAGAGAAAAGAAACAGGCATAGGAATATGATGAATTTTAAAAATTTTCATGACATGCATACCCATATTACAAAACCCTATCAGCTCACAGCAGTCAGAATGGCCATTAGGAAAAATGCTGCAAAAAATAAACGGTGAAGGGAGTGTGGAGAAATGCGTACCCTCGGTTGTAAGGGGGGGCATGTAAAGAGCCACTAATGAAAACACAATGTAGGTGCTTTGAAAAGGGAAACATTGAACTACCAGTCCATCAATCACAACCACTGCTTGGCCTATCACCTGAGAAAATGAGAATCAAAAAGTCACAGGCTGGGAAACCTGTATGCCAGCAATATTTACCATAGCCAGCACTTGGAAGCAATGAAAATGTCCATCAACCGAGGAATGCACCAAGAAGAAGTGGTCCACGTACACAATGGAATATTACTCTAATAATAAATATAAATTAAATTTAAAAACAAAGAAAAGCAAGGAGACATCAACATTTGTGGGTTTATCCGGGCACATTGCACTCTAATTTATAACCGAAGAACACCACTGGCCGGTAGGTCTGTTTCCCTAGTACCAGCAAGGGGAACGTAGAAAGGCTGTCGCTCTCTGGCCGTTACCTGCAAAAGCAGGTTTAAAGCCTGAGCTAATGGTCACTTCATATGAACAAGTACTGCAGGGCTGTAAATGAAACCTGCCCTCAAAATGTCTTGAGGGAGATAATGGCCAAAATATTTCAAATGGTGACACATACTTTAAGAAAACACTTTGAAGAAATAAGCTCTCATCACAGCTGGAAAAATAAAAAGGACATGTCTTACAGCTCAATTTCAACGCATTATGAGACACATGCAAATTCAACCACAAAGAGGTATCAGCTCACACCACTCAGAATAACCATCAGCAAAAACTACAAAGAATAAATGCTGAAGGTGCTGGGAAGAAATGCATACCCTCCGCTTTAAGTGGGACGTAACCTGGAAAGAGCCACTAAAGCGAACAGAATAGAGGTGCCTTTAAAAGGTAAACATTGAGCTACCATATGATCCAGCAGACCTATTCCTGGACCTATAACCTAAGAAGACAGAATTGGAAGGACACAGGTACGCAAATCTGCATTGCATAGTATAACAATCGCCAAGATATGGAAGTAACCAAAAAGTCCAACGACAGATGGGTGGACAATGAAGAACTGCTACCTGTACAGATGGAATATGAGCTAGTGAAAAAATGAAACAATGCCATTTGCAGCACCATAGATGAGTCTAGAAGTAATCACGCAACTTGGAGTAAGTGAGAAAGCGAAAGACACATATCCTATCATATCACATATAGGTGTTACCTAAAAAAAGATACAAACAAAGGTATTTCCACAGAGAAACACTATCATAGATTCATTAAAAAAACTTATGGTTCACCAAATGGAAAGGTGTGAGGATTGAATACATTACCATATTGAGGTTAACAGAGAGATACAAACACATGTGAAATATATAATCACCAAAGACCTACGCAATACCAAGAGAAGACTACTCAACATTGTGTCGTAACCTACATGGGAAAAGGATCCGAAGAAAAATAGATATATGTATATGTGTGAAAGAACCACATCTTGCACACCTAGAACAAACAAAACATTGTAATCAAGTTTGCTGTGATAAAAAATAAAAATTAAGTTAAAAATACCAAAAAGAAGTAATGAGACATAAACTTAAAGGGATTTTTCCTCACACATTCCATTCTAATTTACAACCTAGAACACCACTTCCAGTAAGGCTCTGTTGCCCTAGTAACCAGATTTGGTAAAGGAGAAATGCTGCCGCCTTGTGGCCGATTCCCGCAACAGCAGGTTTTAACCCACAGCTAATGGTCACTTACCATTCACAAGGACTCAGGGCTGTAAAGGACACCTGCCCTCAAAATTGTGCTGAGGTAGGGAATGGATAAAAAAAATTCAAAACAGGCAAAATGTTCACGAAGCTAGTATGAAGAGGTAAGTTGTACTCACTCTCTTTTTAAAGAAAGGAAAATGGATAAAAGCTCAACCTCAGGAAGTATTAGACTCATGCAATCTAATCTACAAAAAGTTTTCAACTCACACCCGTCGACTGACCATTGGCAAAAAGTCTACAAACAATCAATGCTGAAGAGGTTTTAGAGAACTGTGTACCCTCTAGCTGCTGGTGAGATGTAAAAGGGTTAAACGCTAATAATGAGAACAGAAAGGAGCTGCGTTGAAAAGGAAAAATTGAGGTACCATTCAATCCAGCAGGCGCACCAATGGGCCTCTCACCTGAGAAGACCAGAATGAAGAAGACCCGGGCTGCAAAAGCTGCACTGCAGCCTTATTCACAATAGACAAGACAGTGAAGCAACCAAAATGTCCATCAACAGATGAAAGGAAAAAGAAGAAGCGGTCCATGTACACAATGAATACTAGCCATGGAAAACAATGAAACACTGCTCTTTGAGACACCATAGATGATCTTGGAGATAATCACAGAACATGAGGTAAGTCGGAAAGCAAAAGTCCTATATCCTATGATATCACTTATACGCGTTCTCTAATAACTGACACAAATGAACATATTTCCACTGAGAAAGTCAATCACAGACTTATTAAAAAAAACTATGCTTATCTACAAGGAAAGGTGGGGGGAATGGATACATGAAGATTAGCGTTACCATATGTATACAAATACATATTATATACATATATCAAAAAGACCGACCATATAGCAAGGAAGGTTTACGGAACACTGTGTAATAATTTACACGGGAAGAGGATCTCTACATAAATAGGTATATAGAATATGTAGATGAACCAGAGTATGTACACCTCGGACAAGCAACATTCTAACCATTACCCCAATTGAAAAAATTAAAACAACCAACTAGGAGTAATGAGACATAAACTTATGGGGGGTTCTCCTGGCACATTCCATTCAAATTTACAACCTAGGCAAAGGACTTCCAGAACGGCTCTGCTGCCCTAGTACCCAGATTTGGGAATGGAGAAATGCTGCATCCTTGTGGCCGTTTCCCACAACAGCAGCTTTAAACCCACTGCAAAAGGTCACTAAATATTCACCAATTGCAGGTCTGTAAATGACACCTGCCCTCCAAAAAATACTGAGGTCGAAAATCGACCAAAATATTCTAGAGTGCAACCTTCCAAAAAGAAAATTTGAAGAGGTATATTGTACTCACACTTTTTTTTCTTTTTTCTTTTAACAGAAAAGGAAAAGGCGTGGAAAAATGATGAATTGTAGGAATTTTTACAGACATGTAAACCCAAATTACAAAAACCTATCAGCTCACACCAGTCAGAATGGCCATCAACAAAAATGCTGCAAACAAGAAATGCTGACGTGATTGTGGAGAAATGCGTACCCTCGATTCTAAGGGGGACGTGGTACGAGCCACTAATGAAAGCACAATTGAGGTGCCTTGAAAAGGTAAACGTTGAGCTACCATACCAGTCAATCAATCATACCCACTGCTGGGTCTATCACCTGAGAAAATGAAAATCAAAAATCGCAGGCTGGCAATCCTGCACTCCAGCAATATTTACCATAGGCAACACTTGGAAGCAACGAAAATGTCCATCAACAGAGGAATGCACCAAGAAGAAGTGGTCCATGTACACAATGGAATATTAGCCATGGAAAACATTGAAGCACTGCTCTTTGAGGCACCATAGATGAGCCTGGAGATAATCACAAAACATGAAGGAGGTCGGAAAGCAAAAGACCTATATCTTATATTATCACTTATGGCATTATCTAATAACTGACACAGATGAACATATTTCCAAAGAGAAAGACACTCACAGGCGTAGAAAACAAACTATGCTCATCTAAAAGGAAAGGAGGGGGGAAATTGAGAAATGAAGATTAGTGTTACTATACATATTCAAATACATATTATATACATGTATCAAAAAGATCGAACATATAGCAAGGGAGGTCGATGGAACACTGTAATATTTTATATGGGAAGAGGATCTGTACATTAATAGACATACATAATGTCCAAATGAACTAGATTGTGTACACCTAGGACAAACAATATTCTAAACTTTACCCAGATTTAAAAAATTTTAAAAACCAAGAAGAAGTAATGAGACATAAACTTATGGGGATTTCTCCAGGCAAATTCCATTCTAATTTACAACCTGGACAATGACTTCCAGAAAGGCTCTGCTGCCCTAGAACCCAGATTGGGGAATGGAGAAATGCTACCTCCTTGTGGACGTTTCCCACAACAGCAGCTTTGAACCCACTGCAAAAGGTCACTAAATTTTCACCAACTTGCAGTTCTGTAAATGGCGCCTGCCCTCCAGAAAATTTCTGGGGTCAAAAATCGACCAAAAAATTCAGAAGAGGGCAACCTTCGAAGAAGACAATTTCAAGAGCTGTATTGTACTCACGGTTTTTTTCTTTTAAGAGAAAAGAAAAAGGCATAGGAATATGATGAATTTTAAAAATTTTCATGACATGCATACCCATATTACAAAACCCTATCAGCTCACAGCAGTCAGAATGGCCATTAGGAAAAATGCTGCAAAAAATAAACGGTGAAGGGAGTGTGGAGAAATGCGTACCCTCGGTTGTAAGGGGGGGCATGTAAAGAGCCACTAATGAAAACACAATGTAGGTGCTTTGAAAAGGGAAACATTGAACTACCAGTCCATCAATCACAACCACTGCTTGGCCTATCACCTGAGAAAATGAGAATCAAAAAGTCACAGGCTGGGAAACCTGTATGCCAGCAATATTTACCATAGCCAGCACTTGGAAGCAATGAAAATGTCCATCAACCGAGGAATGCACCAAGAAGAAGTGGTCCACGTACACAATGGAATATTACTCTAATAATAAATATAAATTAAATTTAAAAACAAAGAAAAGCAAGGAGACATCAACATTTGTGGGTTTATCCGGGCACATTGCACTCTAATTTATAACCGAAGAACACCACTGGCCGGTAGGTCTGTTTCCCTAGTACCAGCAAGGGGAACGTAGAAAGGCTGTCGCTCTCTGGCCGTTACCTGCAAAAGCAGGTTTAAAGCCTGAGCTAATGGTCACTTCATATGAACAAGTACTGCAGGGCTGTAAATGAAACCTGCCCTCAAAATGTCTTGAGGGAGATAATGGCCAAAATATTTCAAATGGTGACACATACTTTAAGAAAACACTTTGAAGAAATAAGCTCTCATCACAGCTGGAAAAATAAAAAGGACATGTCTTACAGCTCAATTTCAACGCATTATGAGACACATGCAAATTCAACCACAAAGAGGTATCAGCTCACACCACTCAGAATAACCATCAGCAAAAACTACAAAGAATAAATGCTGAAGGTGCTGGGAAGAAATGCATACCCTCCGCTTTAAGTGGGACGTAACCTGGAAAGAGCCACTAAAGAGAACGGAATAGAGGTGCCTTTAAAAGGTAAACATTGAGCTACCATATGATCCAGCAGACCTATTCCTGGACCTATAACCTAAGACGACAGAATTGGAAGGACACAGGTACGCAAATCTGCATTGCATAGTATAACAATCGCCAAGATATGGAAGTAACCAAAAAGTCCAACGACAGATGGGTGGATAATGAAGAACTGCTACCTGTACAGATGGAATATGAGCTAGTGAAAAAATGAAACAATGCCATTTGCAGCACCATAGATGAGTCTAGAAGTAATCACGCAACTTGATGTAAGTGAGAAAGCGAAAGACACATATCCTATCACATATAGGTGTTACCTAAAAAATGATACAAACAAAGGTATTTCCACAGAGAAACACTATCATAGATTCATTAAAAAAACTTATGGTTCACCAAATGGAAAGATGTGAGGATTGGATACATTACCGTATTGAGGTTAACAGAGTGATACAAACATATGTGAAATATATAATCACCAAAGACCTACGCAATACCAAGAGAAGACTACTCAACATTGTGTCGTAACCTACATGGGAAAAGGATCCGAAGAAAAATAGATATATGTCTATGTGTGAAAGAACCACATCTTGCACACCTAGAACAAACAAAACATTGTAATCAAGTTTGCTGTGATAAAAAATAAAAATTAAGTTAAAGATACCAACAAGAAGTAATGAGACATAAACTTAAAGGGCTTTTTCCTCACACATTCCATTCTAATTTACAACCTAGAACACCACTTCCAGTAAGGCTCTGTTGCCCTAGTAACCAGATTTGGTAAAGGAGAAATGCTGCCGCCTTGTGGCCGATTCCCGCAACAGCAGGTTTTAACCCACAGCTAATGGTCACTTACCATTCACAAGGACTCAGGGCTGTAAAGGACACCTGCCCTCAAAATTGTGCTGAGGTAGGGAATGGATAAAAAAAATTCAAAACAGGCAAAATGTTCACGAAGCTAGTATGAAGAGGTAAGTTGTACTCACTCTCTTTTTAAAGAAAGGAAAATGGATAAAAGCTCAACCTCAGGAAGTATTAGACTCATGCAATCTAATCTACAAAAAGTTTTCAACTCACACCCGTCGACTGACCATTGGCAAAAAGTCTACAAACAATCAACGCTGAAGAGGTTTTAGAGAACTGTGTACCCTCTAGCTGCTGGTGAGATGTAAAAGGGTTAAACGCTAATAATGAGAACAGAAAGGAGCTGCGTTGAAAAGGAAAAATTGAGGTACCATTCAATCCAGCAGGCGCACCAATGGGCCTCTCACCTGAGAAGACCAGAATGAAGAAGACCCGGGCTGCAAAAGCTGCACTGCAGCCTTATTCACAATAGACAAGACAGTGAAGCAACCAACATGTCCATCAACAGATGAAAGGAAAAAGAAGAAGCGGCCCATGTACACAATGAATACTAGCCATGGAAAACAATGAAACACTGCTCTTTGAGACACCATAGATGATCTTGGAGATAATCACAGAACATGAGGTAAGTCGGAAAGCAAAAGTCCTATATCCTATGATATCACTTATACGCGTTCTCTAATAACTGACACAAATGAACATATTTCCACTGAGAAAGTCAATCACAGACTTATTAAAAAAAACTATGCTTATCTACAAGGAAAGGTGGGGGGAATGGATACATGAAGATTAGCGTTACCATATGTATACAAATACATATTATATACATATATCAAAAAGACCGACCATATAGCAAGGAAGGTTTACGGAACACTGTGTAAGAATTTACACGGGAAGAGAATCTCTACATAAATAGGTATATAGAATATGTAGATGAACCAGAGTATGTACACCTTGGACAAGCAACATTCTAACCATTACCCCAATTGAAAAAATTAAAACAACCAACTAGGAGTAATGAGACATAAACTTATGGGGGGTTCTCCTGGCACATTCCATTCAAATTTACAACCTAGGCAAACGACTTCCAGAACGGCTCTGCTGCCCTAGTACCCAGATTTGGGAATGGAGAAATGCTGCATCCTTGTGGCCGTTTCCCACAACAGCAGCTTTAAACCCACTGCAAAAGGTCACTAAATATTCACCAATTGCAGGTCTGTAAATGACACCTGCCCTCCAAAAAATACTGAGGTCGAAAATCGACCAAAATATTCTAGAGTGCAACCTTCCAAAAAGAAAATTTGAAGAGGTATATTGTACTCACACGTTTTTTCTTTTTTCTTTTAACAGAAAAGGAAAAGGCGTGGAAAAAGTTTGAATTGTAGGAATTTTTACAGACATGTAAACCAAAATTACAAAAACCTATCAGCTCACACCAGTCAGAATGGCCATCAACAAAAATGCTGCAAACAAGAAACGCTGACGTGATTGTGGAGAAATGCGTACCCTCAATTCTAAGGGGGACGTGGTACGAGCCACTAATGAAAGCACAATTGAGGTGCCTTGAAAAGGTAAACGTTGAGCTACCATAGCAGTCAATCAATCATACCCACTGCTGGGTCTATCACCTGAGAAAATGAAAATCAAAAATCGCAGGCTGGCAATCCTGCACTCCAGCAATATTTACCATAGGCAACACTTGGAAGCAACGAAAATGTCCATCAACAGAGGAATGCACCAAGAAGAAGTGGTCCATGTACACAATGGAATATTAGCCATGGAAAACATTGAAGCACTGCTCTTTGAGGCACCATAGATGAGCCTGGAGATAATCACAAAACATGAAGGAGGTCGGAAAGCAAAAGACCTATATCTTATATTATCACTTATGGCATTATCTAATAACTGACACAGATGAACATATTTCCAAAGAGAAAGACACACACAGGCGTAGAAAACAAACTATGCTCATCTAAAAGGAAAGGAGGGGGGAAATTGAGAAATGAAGATGAGTGTTACTATACATATTCAAATACATATTATATACATGTATCAAAAAGATCGAACATATAGCAAGGGAGGTCGACGGAACACTGTAATATTTTATATGGGAAGAGGATCTGTACATTAATAGACATACATAATGTCCAAATGAACTAGATTGTGTACACCTAGGACAAACAATATTCTAAACTTTACCCAGATTTAAAAAATTTTAAAAACCAAGAAGAAGTAATGAGACATAAACGTATGGGGATTTCTCCAGGCAAATTCCATTCTAATTTACAACCTGGACAATGACTTCTAGAAAGGCTCTGCTGCCCTAGAACCCAGATTGGGGAATGGAGAAATGCTACCTCCTTGTGGACGTTTCCCACAACAGCAGCTTTGAACCCACTGCAAAAGGTCACTAAATTTTCACCAACTTGCAGTTCTGTAAATGGCGCCTGCCCTCCAGAAAATTTCTGGGGTCAAAAATCGACCAAAAAGTTCAGAAGAGGGCAACCTTCGAAGAAGACAATTTCAAGAGCTGTATTGTACTCACGGTTTTTTCTTTTAAGAGAAAAGAAAAAGGCATAGGAATATGATGAATTTTAAAAATTTTCATGACATGCATACCCATATTACAAAACCCTATCAGCTCACAGCAGTCAGAATGGCCATTAGGAAAAATGCTGCAAAAAATAAACGGTGAAGGGAGTGTGGAGAAATGCGTACCCTCGGTTGTAAGGGGGGGCATGTAAAGAGCCACTAATGAAAACACAATGTAGGTGCTTTGAAAAGGGAAACATTGAACTACCAGTCCATCAATCACAACCACTGCTTGGCCTATCACCTGAGAAAATGAGAATCAAAAAGTCACAGGCTGGGAAACCTGTATGCCAGCAATATTTACCATAGCCAGCACTTGGAAGCAATGAAAATGTCCATCAACCGAGGAATGCACCAAGAAGAAGTGGTCCACGTACACAATGGAATATTACTCTAATAATAAATATAAATTAAATTTAAAAACAAACAAAAGCAAGGAGACATCAACATTTGTGGGTTTATCCGGGCACATTGCACTCTAATTTATAACCGAAAAACACCACTGGCCGGTAGGACTGTTTCCCTAGTGCCAGCAAGGGGAACGTAGAAAGGCTGTCGCTCTCTGGCCGTTACCTGCAAAAGCAGGTTTAAAGCCTGAGCTAATGGTCACTTCATATGAACAAGTACTGCAGGGCTGTAAATGAAACCTGCCCTCAAAATGTCTTGAGGGAGATAATGGCCAAAATATTTCAAATGGTGACACATACTTTAAGAAAACACTTTGAAGAAATAAGCTCTCATCACAGCTGGAAAAATAAAAAGGACATGTCTTACAGCTCAATTTCAACGCATTATGAGACACATGCAAATTCAACCACAAAGAGGTATCAGCTCACACCACTCAGAATAACCATCAGCAAAAACTACAAAGAATAAATGCTGAAGGTGCTGGGAAGAAATGCATACCCTCCGCTTTAAGTGGGACGTAACCTGGAAAGAGCCACTAAAGAGAACGGAATAGAGGTGCCTTTAAAAGGTAAACATTGAGCTACCATATGATCCAGCAGACCTATTCCTGGACCTATAACCTAAGACGACAGAATTGGAAGGACACAGGTACGCAAATCTGCATTGCATAGTATAACAATCGCCAAGATATGGAAGTAACCAAAAAGTCCAACGACAGATGGGTGGATAATGAAGAACTGCTACCTGTACAGATGGAATATGAGCTAGTGAAAAAATGAAACAATGCCATTTGCAGCACCATAGATGAGTCTAGAAGTAATCACGCAACTTGATGTAAGTGAGAAAGCGAAAGACACATATCCTATCACATATAGGTGTTACCTAAAAAATGATACAAACAAAGGTATTTCCACAGAGAAACACTATCATAGATTCATTAAAAAAACTTATGGTTCACCAAATGGAGAGGTGTGAGGATTGAATACATTACCATATTGAGGTTAACAGAGAGATACAAACACATGTGAAATATATAATCACCAAAGACCTACGCAATACCAAGAGAAGACTACTCAACATTGTGTCGTAACCTACATGGGAAAAGGATCCGAAGAAAAATAGATATATGTATATGTGTGAAAGAACCACATCTTGCACACCTAGAACAAACAAAACATTGTAATCAAGTTTGCTGTGATAAAAAATAAAAATTAAGTTAAAAATACCAACAAGAAGTAATGAGACATAAGCTTAAAGGGATTTTTCCTCACACATTCCATTCTAATTTACAACCTAGAACACCACTTCCAGTAAGGCTCTGTTGCCCTAGTAACCAGATTTGGTAAAGGAGAAATGCTGCCGCCTTGTGGCCGATTCCCGCAACAGCAGCTTTTAACCCACAGCTAATGGTCACTTACCATTCACAAGGACTCAGGGCTGTAAAGGACACCTGCCCTCAAAATTGTGCTGAGGTAGGGAATGGATAAAAAAAATTCAAAACAGGCAAAATGTTCACGAAGCTAGTATGAAGAGGTAAGTTGTACTCACTCTCTTTTTAAAGAAAGGAAAATGGATAAAAGCTCAACCTCAGGAAGTATTAGACTCATGCAATCTAATCTACAAAAAGTTTTCAACTCACACCCGTCGACTGACCATTGGCAAAAAGTCTACAAACAATCAACGCTGAAGAGGTTTTAGAGAACTGTGTACCCTCTAGCTGCTGGTGAGATGTAAAAGGGTTAAACGCTAATAATGAGAACAGAAAGGAGCTGCGTTGAAAAGGAAAAATTGAGGTACCATTCAATCCAGCAGGCGCACCAATGGGCCTCTCACCTGAGAAGACCAGAATGAAGAAGACCCGGGCTGCAAAAGCTGCACTGCAGCCTTATTCACAATAGACAAGACAGTGAAGCAACCAACATGTCCATCAACAGATGAAAGGAAAAAGAAGAAGCGGCCCATGTACACAATGAATACTAGCCATGGAAAACAATGAAACACTGCTCTTTGAGACACCATAGATGATCTTGGAGATAATCACAGAACATGAGGTAAGTCGGAAAGCAAAAGTCCTATATCCTATGATATCACTTATACGCGTTCTCTAATAACTGACACAAATGAACATATTTCCACTGAGAAAGTCAATCACAGACTTATTAAAAAAAACTATGCTTATCTACAAGGAAAGGTGGGGGGAATGGATACATGAAGATTAGCGTTACCATATGTATACAAATACATATTATATACATATATCAAAAAGACCGACCATATAGCAAGGAAGGTTTACGGAACACTGTGTAAGAATTTACACGGGAAGAGAATCTCTACATAAATAGGTATATAGAATATGTAGATGAACCAGAGTATGTACACCTTGGACAAGCAACATTCTAACCATTACCCCAATTGAAAAAATTAAAACAACCAACTAGGAGTAATGAGACATAAACTTATGGGGGGTTCTCCTGGCACATTCCATTCAAATTTACAACCTAGGCAAACGACTTCCAGAACGGCTCTGCTGCCCTAGTACCCAGATTTGGGAATGGAGAAATGCTGCATCCTTGTGGCCGTTTCCCACAACAGCAGCTTTAAACCCACTGCAAAAGGTCACTAAATATTCACCAATTGCAGGTCTGTAAATGACACCTGCCCTCCAAAAAATACTGAGGTCGAAAATCGACCAAAATATTCTAGAGTGCAACCTTCCAAAAAGAAAATTTGAAGAGGTATATTATACTCACACTTTTTTTTCTTTTTTCTTTTAACAGAAAAGGAAAAGGCGTGGAAAAAGGATGAATTGTAGGAATTTTTACAGACATGTAAACCCAAATTACAAAAACCTATCAGCTCACACCAGTCAGAATGGCCATCAACAAAAATGCTGCAAACAAGAAACGCTGACGTGATTGTGGAGAAATGCGTACCCTCAATTCTAAGGGGGACGTGGTACGAGCCACTAATGAAAGCACAATTGAGGTGCCTTGAAAAGGTAAACGTTGAGCTACCATAGCAGTCAATCAATCATACCCACTGCTGGGTCTATCACCTGAGAAAATGAAAATCAAAAATCGCAGGCTGGCAATCCTGCACTCCAGCAATATTTACCATAGGCAACACTTGGAAGCAACGAAAATGTCCATCAACAGAGGAATGCACCAAGAAGAAGTGGTCCATGTACACAATGGAATATTAGCCATGGAAAACATTGAAGCACTGCTCTTTGAGGCACCATAGATGAGCCTGGAGATAATCACAAAACATGAAGGAGGTTGGAAAGCAAAAGACCTATATCTTATCACTTATGGCATTATCTAATAACTGACACAGATGAACATATTTCCAAAGAGAAAGACACTCACAGGCGTAGAAAACAAACTATGCTCATCTAAAAGGAAAGGAGGGGGGAAATTGAGAAATGAAGATGAGTGTTACTATACATATTCAAATACATATTATATACATGTATCAAAAAGATCGAACATATAGCAAGGGAGGTCGACGGAACACTGTAATATTTTATATGGGAAGAGGATCTGTACATTAATAGACATACATAATGTCCAAATGAACTAGATTGTGTACACCTAGGACAAACAATATTCTAAACTTTACCCAGATTTAAAAAATTTTAAAAACCAAGAAGAAGTAATGAGACATAAACTTATGGGGATTTCTCCAGGCAAATTCCATTCTAATTTACAACCTGGACAATGACTTCCAGAAAGGCTCTGCTGCCCTAGAACCCAGCTTGGGGAATGGAGAAATGCTACCTCCTTGTGGACGTTTCCCACAACAGCAGCTTTGAACCCACTGCAAAAGGTCACTAAATTTTCACCAACTTGCAGTTCTGTAAATGGCGCCTGCCCTCCAGAAAATTTCTGGGGTCAAAAATCGACCAAAAAGTTCAGAAGAGGGCAACCTTCGAAGAAGACAATTTCAAGAGCTGTATTGTACTCACGGTTTTTTCTTTTAAGAGAAAAGAAAAAGGCATAGGAATATGATGAATTTTAAAAATTTTCATGACATGCATACCCATATTACAAAACCCTATCAGCTCACAGCAGTCAGAATGGCCATTAGGAAAAATGCTGCAAAAAATAAACGGTGAAGGGAGTGTGGAGAAATGCGTACCCTCGGTTGTAAGGGGGGGCATGTAAAGAGCCACTAATGAAAACACAATGTAGGTGCTTTGAAAAGGGAAACATTGAACTACCAGTCCATCAATCACAACCACTGCTTGGCCTATCACCTGAGAAAATGAGAATCAAAAAGTCACAGGCTGGGAAACCTGTATGCCAGCAATATTTACCATAGCCAGCACTTGGAAGCAATGAAAATGTCCATCAACCGAGGAATGCACCAAGAAGAAGTGGTCCACGTACACAATGGAATATTACTCTAATAATAAATATAAATTAAATTTAAAAACAAACAAAAGCAAGGAGACATCAACATTTGTGGGTTTATCCGGGCACATTGCACTCTAATTTATAACCGAAAAACACCACTGGCCGGTAGGACTGTTTCCCTAGTGCCAGCAAGGGGAACGTAGAAAGGCTGTCGCTCTCTGGCCGTTACCTGCAAAAGCAGGTTTAAAGCCTGAGCTAATGGTCACTTCATATGAACAAGTACTGCAGGGCTGTAAATGAAACCTGCCCTCAAAATGTCTTGAGGGAGATAATGGCCAAAATATTTCAAATGGTGACACATACTTTAAGAAAACACTTTGAAGAAATAAGCTCTCATCACAGCTGGAAAAATAAAAAGGACATGTCTTACAGCTCAATTTCAACGCATTATGAGACACATGCAAATTCAACCACAAAGAGGTATCAGCTCACACCACTCAGAATAACCATCAGCAAAAACTACAAAGAATAAATGCTGAAGGTGCTGGGAAGAAATGCATACCCTCCGCTTTAAGTGGGACGTAACCTGGAAAGAGCCACTAAAGAGAACGGAATAGAGGTGCCTTTAAAAGGTAAACATTGAGCTACCATATGATCCAGCAGACCTATTCCTGGACCTATAACCTAAGACGACAGAATTGGAAGGACACAGGTACGCAAATCTGCATTGCATAGTATAACAATCGCCAAGATATGGAAGTAACCAAAAAGTCCAACGACAGATGGGTGGATAATGAAGAACTGCTACCTGTACAGATGGAATATGAGCTAGTGAAAAAATGAAACAATGCCATTTGCAGCACCATAGATGAGTCTAGAAGTAATCACGCAACTTGATGTAAGTGAGAAAGCGAAAGACACATATCCTATCACATATAGGTGTTACCTAAAAAATGATACAAACAAAGGTATTTCCACAGAGAAACACTATCATAGATTCATTAAAAAAACTTATGGTTCACCAAATGGAGAGGTGTGAGGATTGAATACATTACCATATTGAGGTTAACAGAGAGATACAAACACATGTGAAATATATAATCACCAAAGACCTACGCAATACCAAGAGAAGACTACTCAACATTGTGTCGTAACCTACATGGGAAAAGGATCCGAAGAAAAATAGATATATGTATATGTGTGAAAGAACCACATCTTGCACACCTAGAACAAACAAAACATTGTAATCAAGTTTGCTGTGATAAAAAATAAAAATTAAGTTAAAAATACCAACAAGAAGTAATGAGACATAAGCTTAAAGGGATTTTTCCTCACACATTCCATTCTAATTTACAACCTAGAACACCACTTCCAGTAAGGCTCTGTTGCCCTAGTAACCAGATTTGGTAAAGGAGAAATGCTGCCGCCTTGTGGCCGATTCCCGCAACAGCAGCTTTTAACCCACAGCTAATGGTCACTTACCATTCACAAGGACTCAGGGCTGTAAAGGACACCTGCCCTCAAAATTGTGCTGAGGTAGGGAATGGATAAAAAAAATTCAAAACAGGCAAAATGTTCACGAAGCTAGTATGAAGAGGTAAGTTGTACTCACTCTCTTTTTAAAGAAAGGAAAATGGATAAAAGCTCAACCTCAGGAAGTATTAGACTCATGCAATCTAATCTACAAAAAGTTTTCAACTCACACCCGTCGACTGACCATTGGCAAAAAGTCTACAAACAATCAACGCTGAAGAGGTTTTAGAGAACTGTGTACCCTCTAGCTGCTGGTGAGATGTAAAAGGGTTAAACGCTAATAATGAGAACAGAAAGGAGCTGCGTTGAAAAGGAAAAATTGAGGTACCATTCAATCCAGCAGGCGCACCAATGGGCCTCTCACCTGAGAAGACCAGAATGAAGAAGACCCGGGCTGCAAAAGCTGCACTGCAGCCTTATTCACAATAGACAAGACAGTGAAGCAACCAACATGTCCATCAACAGATGAAAGGAAAAAGAAGAAGCGGCCCATGTACACAATGAATACTAGCCATGGAAAACAATGAAACACTGCTCTTTGAGACACCATAGATGATCTTGGAGATAATCACAGAACATGAGGTAAGTCGGAAAGCAAAAGTCCTATATCCTATGATATCACTTATACGCGTTCTCTAATAACTGACACAAATGAACATATTTCCACTGAGAAAGTCAATCACAGACTTATTAAAAAAAACTATGCTTATCTACAAGGAAAGGTGGGGGGAATGGATACATGAAGATTAGCGTTACCATATGTATACAAATACATATTATATACATATATCAAAAAGACCGACCATATAGCAAGGAAGGTTTACGGAACACTGTGTAAGAATTTACACGGGAAGAGAATCTCTACATAAATAGGTATATAGAATATGTAGATGAACCAGAGTATGTACACCTTGGACAAGCAACATTCTAACCATTACCCCAATTGAAAAAATTAAAACAACGAACTAGGAGTAATGAGACATAAACTTATGGGGGGTTCTCCTGGCACATTCCATTCAAATTTACAACCTAGGCAAACGACTTCCAGAACGGCTCTGCTGCCCTAGTACCCAGATTTGGGAATGGAGAAATGCTGCATCCTTGTGGCCGTTTCCCACAACAGCAGCTTTAAACCCACTGCAAAAGGTCACTAAATATTCACCAATTGCAGGTCTGTAAATGACACCTGCCCTCCAAAAAATACTGAGGTTGAAAATCGACCAAAATATTCTAGAGTGCAACCTTCCAAAAAGAAAATTTGAAGAGGTATATTGTACTCACACGTTTTTTCTTTTTTCTTTTAACAGAAAAGGAAAAGGCGTGGAAAAAGTTTGAATTGTAGGAATTTTTACAGACATGTAAACCAAAATTACAAAAACCTATCAGCTCACACCAGTCAGAATGGCCATCAACAAAAATGCTGCAAACAAGAAACGCTGACGTGATTGTGGAGAAATGCGTACCCTCAATTCTAAGGGGGACGTGGTACGAGCCACTAATGAAAGCACAATTGAGGTGCCTTGAAAAGGTAAACGTTGAGCTACCATAGCAGTCAATCAATCATACCCACTGCTGGGTCTATCACCTGAGAAAATGAAAATCAAAAATCGCAGGCTGGCAATCCTGCACTCCAGCAATATTTACCATAGGCAACACTTGGAAGCAACGAAAATGTCCATCAACAGAGGAATGCACCAAGAAGAAGTGGTCCATGTACACAATGGAATATTAGCCATGGAAAACATTGAAGCACTGCTCTTTGAGGCACCATAGATGAGCCTGGAGATAATCACAAAACATGAAGGAGGTTGGAAAGCAAAAGACCTATATCTTATCACTTATGGCATTATCTAATAACTGACACAGATGAACATATTTCCAAAGAGAAAGACACTCACAGGCGTAGAAAACAAACTATGCTCATCTAAAAGGAAAGGAGGGGGGAAATTGAGAAATGAAGATGAGTGTTACTATACATATTCAAATACATATTATATACATGTATCAAAAAGATCGAACATATAGCAAGGGAGGTCGACGGAACACTGTAATATTTTATATGGGAAGAGGATCTGTACATTAATAGACATACATAATGTCCAAATGAACTAGATTGTGTACACCTAGGACAAACAATATTCTAAACTTTACCCAGATTTAAAAAATTTTAAAAACCAAGAAGAAGTAATGAGACATAAACTTATGGGGATTTCTCCAGGCAAATTCCATTCTAATTTACAACCTGGACAATGACTTCCAGAAAGGCTCTGCTGCCCTAGAACCCAGCTTGGGGAATGGAGAAATGCTACCTCCTTGTGGACGTTTCCCACAACAGCAGCTTTGAACCCACTGCAAAAGGTCACTAAATTTTCACCAACTTGCAGTTCTGTAAATGGCGCCTGCCCTCCAGAAAATTTCTGGGGTCAAAAATCGACCAAAAAATTCAGAAGAGGGCAACCTTCGAAGAAGACAATTTCAAGAGCTGTATTGTACTCACGGTTTTTTTCTTTTAAGAGAAAAGAAAAAGGCATAGGAATATGATGAATTTTAAAAATTTTCATGACATGCATACCCATATTACAAAACCCTATCAGCTCACAGCAGTCAGAATGGCCATTAGGAAAAATGCTGCAAAAAATAAACGGTGAAGGGAGTGTGGAGAAATGCGTACCCTCGGTTGTAAGGGGGGGCATGTAAAGAGCCACTAATGAAAACACAATGTAGGTGCTTTGAAAAGGGAAACATTGAACTACCAGTCCATCAATCACAACCACTGCTTGGCCTATCACCTGAGAAAATGAGAATCAAAAAGTCACAGGCTGGGAAACCTGTATGCCAGCAATATTTACCATAGCCAGCACTTGGAAGCAATGAAAATGTCCATCAACCGAGGAATGCACCAAGAAGAAGTGGTCCACGTACACAATGGAATATTACTCTAATAATAAATATAAATTAAATTTAAAAACAAACAAAAGCAAGGAGACATCAACATTTGTGGGTTTATCCGGGCACATTGCACTCTAATTTATAACCGAAGAACACCACTGGCCGGTAGGTCTGTTTCCCTAGTACCAGCAAGGGGAACGTAGAAAGGCTGTCGCTCTCTGGCCGTTACCTGCAAAAGCAGGTTTAAAGCCTGAGCTAATGGTCACTTCATATGAACAAGTACTGCAGGGCTGTAAATGAAACCTGCCCTCAAAATGTCTTGAGGGAGATAATGGCCAAAATATTTCAAATGGTGACACATACTTTAAGAAAACACTTTGAAGAAATAAGCTCTCATCACAGCTGGAAAAATAAAAAGGACATGTCTTACAGCTCAATTTCAACGCATTATGAGACACATGCAAATTCAACCACAAAGAGGTATCAGCTCACACCACTCAGAATAACCATCAGCAAAAACTACAAAGAATAAATGCTGAAGGTGCTGGGAAGAAATGCATACCCTCCGCTTTAAGTGGGACGTAACCTGGAAAGAGCCACTAAAGCGAACAGAATAGAGGTGCCTTTAAAAGGTAAACATTGAGCTACCATATGATCCAGCAGACCTATTCCTGGACCTATAACCTAAGAAGACAGAATTGGAAGGACACAGGTACGCAAATCTGCATTGCATAGTATAACAATCGCCAAGATATGGAAGTAACCAAAAAGTCCAACGACAGATCGGTGGACAATGAAGAACTGCTACATGTACAGATGGAATATGAGCTAGTGAAAAAAATGAAACAATGCCATTTGCAGCACCATAGATGAGTCTAGAAGTAATCACGCAACTTGGAGTAAGTGAGAAAGCGAAAGACACATATCCTATCATATCACATATAGGTGTTACCTAAAAAATGATACAAACAAAGGTATTTCCACAGAGAAACACTATCATAGATTCATTAAAAAAACTTATGGTTCACCAAATGCAAAGGTGTGAGGATTGAATACATTACCATATTGAGGTTAACAGAGAGATATAAACACATGTGAAATATATAATCACCAAAAACCTACGCAATACCAAGAGAAGACTACTCAACACTGTGTCGTAACCTACGTGGGAAAAGGATCCGAAGAAAAATAGATATATGTATATGTGTGAAAGAACCACATCTTGCACACTTAGAACAAACAAAACATTGTAATCAAGTTTGCTGTGATAAAACATAAAAATTAAGTTAAAGATACCAACAAGAAGTAATGAGACATAAACTTAAAGGGCTTTTTCCTCACACATTCCATTCTAATTTACAACCTAGAACACCACTTCCAGTAAGGCTCTGTTGCCCTAGTAACCAGATTTGGTAAAGGAGAAATGCTGCCGCCTTGTGGCCGATTCCCGCAACAGCAGCTTTTAACCCACAGCTAATGGTCACTTACCATTCACAAGGACTCAGGGCTGTAAAGGACACCTGCCCTCAAAATTGTGCTGAGGTAGGGAATGGATAAAAAAAATTCAAAACAGGCAAAATGTTCACGAAGCTAGTATGAAGAGGTAAGTTGTACTCACTCTCTTTTTAAAGAAAGGAAAATGGATAAAAGCTCAACCTCAGGAAGTATTAGACTCATGCAATCTAATCTACAAAAAGTTTTCAACTCACACCCGTCGACTGACCATTGGCAAAAAGTCTACAAACAATCAACGCTGAAGAGGTTTTAGAGAACTGTGTACCCTCTAGCTGCTGGTGAGATGTAAAAGGGTTAAACGCTAATAATGAGAACAGAAAGGAGCTGCGTTGAAAAGGAAAAATTGAGGTACCATTCAATCCAGCAGGCGCACCAATGGGCCTCTCACCTGAGAAGACCAGAATGAAGAAGACCTGGGCTGCAAAAGCTGCACTGCAGCCTTATTCACAATAGACAAGACAGTGAAGCAACCAACATGTCCATCAACAGATGAAAGGAAAAAGAAGAAGCGGCCCATGTACACAATGAATACTAGCCATGGAAAACAATGAAACACTGCTCTTTGAGACACCATAGATGATCTTGGAGATAATCACAGAACATGAGGTAAGTCGGAAAGCAAAAGTCCTATATCCTATGATATCACTTATACGCGTTCTCTAATAACTGACACAAATGAACATATTTCCACTGAGAAAGTCAATCACAGACTTATTAAAAAAAACTATGCTTATCTACAAGGAAAGGTGGGGGGAATGGATACATGAAGATTAGCGTTACCATATGTATACAAATACATATTATATACATATATCAAAAAGACCGACCATATAGCAAGGAAGGTTTACGGAACACTGTGTAAGAATTTACACGGGAAGAGGATCTCTACATAAATAGGTATATAGAATATGTAGATGAACCAGAGTATGTACACCTTGGACAAGCAACATTCTAACCATTACCCCAATTGAAAAAATTAAAACAACGAACTAGGAGTAATGAGACATAAACTTATGGGGGGTTCTCCTGGCACATTCCATTCAAATTTACAACCTAGGCAAACGACTTCCAGAACGGCTCTGCTGCCCTAGTACCCAGATTTGGGAATGGAGAAATGCTGCATCCTTGTGGCCGTTTCCCACAACAGCAGCTTTAAACCCACTGCAAAAGGTCACTAAATATTCACCAATTGCAGGTCTGTAAATGACACCTGCCCTCCAAAAAATACTGAGGTCGAAAATCGACCAAAATATTCTAGAGTGCAACCTTCCAAAAAGAAAATTTGAAGAGGTATATTGTACTCACACTTTTTTTCTTTTTTCTTTTAACAGAAAAGGAAACGGCGTGGAAAAAGTTTGAATTGTAGGAATTTTTACAGACATGTAAACCAAAATTACAAAAACCTATCAGCTCACACCAGTCAGAATGGCCATCAACAAAAATGCTGCAAACAAGAAACGCTGACGTGATTGTGGAGAAATGCGTACCCTCAATTCTAAGGGGGACGTGGTACGAGCCACTAATGAAAGCACAATTGAGGTGCCTTGAAAAGGTAAACGTTGAGCTACCATAGCAGTCAATCAATCATACCCACTGCTGGGTCTATCACCTGAGAAAATGAAAATCAAAAATCGCAGGCTGGCAATCCTGCACTCCAGCAATATTTACCATAGGCAACACTTGGAAGCAACGAAAATGTCCATCAACAGAGGAATGCACCAAGAAGAAGTGGTCCATGTACACAATGGAATATTAGCCATGGAAAACATTGAAGCACTGCTCTTTGAGGCACCATAGATGAGCCTGGAGATAATCACAAAACATGAAGGAGGTCGGAAAGCAAAAGACCTATATCTTATATTATCACTTATGGCATTATCTAATAACTGACACAGATGAACATATTTCCAAAGAGAAAGACACACACAGGCGTAGAAAACAAACTATGCTCATCTAAAAGGAAAGGAGGGGGGAAATTGAGAAATGAAGATGAGTGTTACTATACATATTCAAATACATATTATATACATGTATCAAAAAGATCGAACATATAGCAAGGGAGGTCGACGGAACACTGTAATATTTTATATGGGAAGAGGATCTGTACATTAATAGACATACATAATGTCCAAATGAACTAGATTGTGTACACCTAGGACAAACAATATTCTAAACTTTACCCAGATTTAAAAAATTTTAAAAACCAAGAAGAAGTAATGAGACATAAACGTATGGGGATTTCTCCAGGCAAATTCCATTCTAATTTACAACCTGGACAATGACTTCTAGAAAGGCTCTGCTGCCCTAGAACCCAGATTGGGGAATGGAGAAATGCTACCTCCTTGTGGACGTTTCCCACAACAGCAGCTTTGAACCCACTGCAAAAGGTCACTAAATTTTCACCAACTTGCAGTTCTGTAAATGGCGCCTGCCCTCCAGAAAATTTCTGGGGTCAAAAATCGACCAAAAAGTTCAGAAGAGGGCAACCTTCGAAGAAGACAATTTCAAGAGCTGTATTGTACTCACGGTTTTTTCTTTTAAGAGAAAAGAAAAAGGCATAGGAATATGATGAATTTTAAAAATTTTCATGACATGCATACCCATATTACAAAACCCTATCAGCTCACAGCAGTCAGAATGGCCATTAGGAAAAATGCTGCAAAAAATAAACGGTGAAGGGAGTGTGGAGAAATGCGTACCCTCGGTTGTAAGGGGGGGCATGTAAAGAGCCACTAATGAAAACACAATGTAGGTGCTTTGAAAAGGGAAACATTGAACTACCAGTCCATCAATCACAACCACTGCTTGGCCTATCACCTGAGAAAATGAGAATCAAAAAGTCACAGGCTGGGAAACCTGTATGCCAGCAATATTTACCATAGCCAGCACTTGGAAGCAATGAAAATGTCCATCAACCGAGGAATGCACCAAGAAGAAGTGGTCCACGTACACAATGGAATATTACTCTAATAATAAATATAAATTAAATTTAAAAACAAACAAAAGCAAGGAGACATCAACATTTGTGGGTTTATCCGGGCACATTGCACTCTAATTTATAACCGAAAAACACCACTGGCCGGTAGGACTGTTTCCCTAGTGCCAGCAAGGGGAACGTAGAAAGGCTGTCGCTCTCTGGCCGTTACCTGCAAAAGCAGGTTTAAAGCCTGAGCTAATGGTCACTTCATATGAACAAGTACTGCAGGGCTGTAAATGAAACCTGCCCTCAAAATGTCTTGAGGGAGATAATGGCCAAAATATTTCAAATGGTGACACATACTTTAAGAAAACACTTTGAAGAAATAAGCTCTCATCACAGCTGGAAAAATAAAAAGGACATGTCTTACAGCTCAATTTCAACGCATTATGAGACACATGCAAATTCAACCACAAAGAGGTATCAGCTCACACCACTCAGAATAACCATCAGCAAAAACTACAAAGAATAAATGCTGAAGGTGCTGGGAAGAAATGCATACCCTCCGCTTTAAGTGGGACGTAACCTGGAAAGAGCCACTAAAGAGAACGGAATAGAGGTGCCTTTAAAAGGTAAACATTGAGCTACCATATGATCCAGCAGACCTATTCCTGGACCTATAACCTAAGACGACAGAATTGGAAGGACACAGGTACGCAAATCTGCATTGCATAGTATAACAATCGCCAAGATATGGAAGTAACCAAAAAGTCCAACGACAGATGGGTGGATAATGAAGAACTGCTACCTGTACAGATGGAATATGAGCTAGTGAAAAAATGAAACAATGCCATTTGCAGCACCATAGATGAGTCTAGAAGTAATCACGCAACTTGATGTAAGTGAGAAAGCGAAAGACACATATCCTATCACATATAGGTGTTACCTAAAAAATGATACAAACAAAGGTATTTCCACAGAGAAACACTATCATAGATTCATTAAAAAAACTTATGGTTCACCAAATGGAGAGGTGTGAGGATTGAATACATTACCATATTGAGGTTAACAGAGAGATACAAACACATGTGAAATATATAATCACCAAAGACCTACGCAATACCAAGAGAAGACTACTCAACATTGTGTCGTAACCTACATGGGAAAAGGATCCGAAGAAAAATAGATATATGTATATGTGTGAAAGAACCACATCTTGCACACCTAGAACAAACAAAACATTGTAATCAAGTTTGCTGTGATAAAAAATAAAAATTAAGTTAAAAATACCAACAAGAAGTAATGAGACATAAGCTTAAAGGGATTTTTCCTCACACATTCCATTCTAATTTACAACCTAGAACACCACTTCCAGTAAGGCTCTGTTGCCCTAGTAACCAGATTTGGTAAAGGAGAAATGCTGCCGCCTTGTGGCCGATTCCCGCAACAGCAGCTTTTAACCCACAGCTAATGGTCACTTACCATTCACAAGGACTCAGGGCTGTAAAGGACACCTGCCCTCAAAATTGTGCTGAGGTAGGGAATGGATAAAAAAAATTCAAAACAGGCAAAATGTTCACGAAGCTAGTATGAAGAGGTAAGTTGTACTCACTCTCTTTTTAAAGAAAGGAAAATGGATAAAAGCTCAACCTCAGGAAGTATTAGACTCATGCAATCTAATCTACAAAAAGTTTTCAACTCACACCCGTCGACTGACCATTGGCAAAAAGTCTACAAACAATCAACGCTGAAGAGGTTTTAGAGAACTGTGTACCCTCTAGCTGCTGGTGAGATGTAAAAGGGTTAAACGCTAATAATGAGAACAGAAAGGAGCTGCGTTGAAAAGGAAAAATTGAGGTACCATTCAATCCAGCAGGCGCACCAATGGGCCTCTCACCTGAGAAGACCAGAATGAAGAAGACCCGGGCTGCAAAAGCTGCACTGCAGCCTTATTCACAATAGACAAGACAGTGAAGCAACCAACATGTCCATCAACAGATGAAAGGAAAAAGAAGAAGCGGCCCATGTACACAATGAATACTAGCCATGGAAAACAATGAAACACTGCTCTTTGAGACACCATAGATGATCTTGGAGATAATCACAGAACATGAGGTAAGTCGGAAAGCAAAAGTCCTATATCCTATGATATCACTTATACGCGTTCTCTAATAACTGACACAAATGAACATATTTCCACTGAGAAAGTCAATCACAGACTTATTAAAAAAAACTATGCTTATCTACAAGGAAAGGTGGGGGGAATGGATACATGAAGATTAGCGTTACCATATGTATACAAATACATATTATATACATATATCAAAAAGACCGACCATATAGCAAGGAAGGTTTACGGAACACTGTGTAAGAATTTACACGGGAAGAGAATCTCTACATAAATAGGTATATAGAATATGTAGATGAACCAGAGTATGTACACCTTGGACAAGCAACATTCTAACCATTACCCCAATTGAAAAAATTAAAACAACGAACTAGGAGTAATGAGACATAAACTTATGGGGGGTTCTCCTGGCACATTCCATTCAAATTTACAACCTAGGCAAACGACTTCCAGAACGGCTCTGCTGCCCTAGTACCCAGATTTGGGAATGGAGAAATGCTGCATCCTTGTGGCCGTTTCCCACAACAGCAGCTTTAAACCCACTGCAAAAGGTCACTAAATATTCACCAATTGCAGGTCTGTAAATGACACCTGCCCTCCAAAAAATACTGAGGTCGAAAATCGACCAAAATATTCTAGAGTGCAACCTTCCAAAAAGAAAATTTGAAGAGGTATATTGTACTCACACGTTTTTTCTTTTTTCTTTTAACAGAAAAGGAAAAGGCGTGGAAAAAGTTTGAATTGTAGGAATTTTTACAGACATGTAAACCAAAATTACAAAAACCTATCAGCTCACACCAGTCAGAATGGCCATCAACAAAAATGCTGCAAACAAGAAACGCTGACGTGATTGTGGAGAAATGCGTACCCTCAATTCTAAGGGGGACGTGGTACGAGCCACTAATGAAAGCACAATTGAGGTGCCTTGAAAAGGTAAACGTTGAGCTACCATACCAGTCAATCAATCATACCCACTGCTGGGTCTATCACCTGAGAAAATGAAAATCAAAAATCGCAGGCTGGCAATCCTGCACTCCAGCAATATTTACCATAGGCAACACTTGGAAGCAACGAAAATGTCCATCAACAGAGGAATGCACCAAGAAGAAGTGGTCCATGTACACAATGGAATATTAGCCATGGAAAACATTGAAGCACTGCTCTTTGAGGCACCATAGATGAGCCTGGAGATAATCACAAAACATGAAGGAGGTTGGAAAGCAAAAGACCTATATCTTATCACTTATGGCATTATCTAATAACTGACACAGATGAACATATTTCCAAAGAGAAAGACACTCACAGGCGTAGAAAACAAACTATGCTCATCTAAAAGGAAAGGAGGGGGGAAATTGAGAAATGAAGATGAGTGTTACTATACATATTCAAATACATATTATATACATGTATCAAAAAGATCGAACATATAGCAAGGGAGGTCGACGGAACACTGTAATATTTTATATGGGAAGAGGATCTGTACATTAATAGACATACATAATGTCCAAATGAACTAGATTGTGTACACCTAGGACAAACAATATTCTAAACTTTACCCAGATTTAAAAAATTTTAAAAACCAAGAAGAAGTAATGAGACATAAACTTATGGGGATTTCTCCAGGCAAATTCCATTCTAATTTACAACCTGGACAATGACTTCCAGAAAGGCTCTGCTGCCCTAGAACCCAGCTTGGGGAATGGAGAAATGCTACCTCCTTGTGGACGTTTCCCACAACAGCAGCTTTGAACCCACTGCAAAAGGTCACTAAATTTTCACCAACTTGCAGTTCTGTAAATGGCGCCTGCCCTCCAGAAAATTTCTGGGGTCAAAAATCGACCAAAAAATTCAGAAGAGGGCAACCTTCGAAGAAGACAATTTCAAGAGCTGTATTGTACTCACGGTTTTTTTCTTTTAAGAGAAAAGAAAAAGGCATAGGAATATGATGAATTTTAAAAATTTTCATGACATGCATACCCATATTACAAAACCCTATCAGCTCACAGCAGTCAGAATGGCCATTAGGAAAAATGCTGCAAAAAATAAACGGTGAAGGGAGTGTGGAGAAATGCGTACCCTCGGTTGTAAGGGGGGGCATGTAAAGAGCCACTAATGAAAACACAATGTAGGTGCTTTGAAAAGGGAAACATTGAACTACCAGTCCATCAATCACAACCACTGCTTGGCCTATCACCTGAGAAAATGAGAATCAAAAAGTCACAGGCTGGGAAACCTGTATGCCAGCAATATTTACCATAGCCAGCACTTGGAAGCAATGAAAATGTCCATCAACCGAGGAATGCACCAAGAAGAAGTGGTCCACGTACACAATGGAATATTACTCTAATAATAAATATAAATTAAATTTAAAAACAAAGAAAAGCAAGGAGACATCAACATTTGTGGGTTTATCCGGGCACATTGCACTCTAATTTATAACCGAAGAACACCACTGGCCGGTAGGTCTGTTTCCCTAGTACCAGCAAGGGGAACGTAGAAAGGCTGTCGCTCTCTGGCCGTTACCTGCAAAAGCAGGTTTAAAGCCTGAGCTAATGGTCACTTCATATGAACAAGTACTGCAGGGCTGTAAATGAAACCTGCCCTCAAAATGTCTTGAGGGAGATAATGGCCAAAATATTTCAAATGGTGACACATACTTTAAGAAAACACTTTGAAGAAATAAGCTCTCATCACAGCTGGAAAAATAAAAAGGACATGTCTTACAGCTCAATTTCAACGCATTATGAGACACATGCAAATTCAACCACAAAGAGGTATCAGCTCACACCACTCAGAATAACCATCAGCAAAAACTACAAAGAATAAATGCTGAAGGTGCTGGGAAGAAATGCATACCCTCCGCTTTAAGTGGGACGTAACCTGGAAAGAGCCACTAAAGCGAACAGAATAGAGGTGCCTTTAAAAGGTAAACATTGAGCTACCATATGATCCAGCAGACCTATTCCTGGACCTATAACCTAAGAAGACAGAATTGGAAGGACACAGGTACGCAAATCTGCATTGCATAGTATAACAATCGCCAAGATATGGAAGTAACCAAAAAGTCCAACGACAGATGGGTGGACAATGAAGAACTGCTACATGTACAGATGGAATATGAGCTAGTGAAAAAAATGAAACAATGCCATTTGCAGCACCATAGATGAGTCTAGAAGTAATCACGCAACTTGGAGTAAGTGAGAAAGCGAAAGACACATATCCTATCATATCACATATAGGTGTTACCTAAAAAATGATACAAACAAAGGTATTTCCACAGAGAAACACTATCATAGATTCATTAAAAAAACTTATGGTTCACCAAATGGAAAGGTGTGAGGATTGAATACATTACCATATTGAGGTTAACAGAGAGATATAAACACATGTGAAATATATAATCACCAAAAACCTACGCAATACCAAGAGAAGACTACTCAACACTGTGTCGTAACCTACGTGGGAAAAGGATCCGAAGAAAAATAGATATATGTATATGTGTGAAAGAACCACATCTTGCACACTTAGAACAAACAAAACATTGTAATCAAGTTTGCTGTGATAAAACATAAAAATTAAGTTAAAGATACCAACAAGAAGTAATGAGACATAAACTTAAAGGGCTTTTTCCTCACACATTCCATTCTAATTTACAACCTAGAACACCACTTCCAGTAAGGCTCTGTTGCCCTAGTAACCAGATTTGGTAAAGGAGAAATGCTGCCGCCTTGTGGCCGATTCCCGCAACAGCAGCTTTTAACCCACAGCTAATGGTCACTTACCATTCACAAGGACTCAGGGCTGTAAAGGACACCTGCCCTCAAAATTGTGCTGAGGTAGGGAATGGATAAAAAAAATTCAAAACAGGCAAAATGTTCACGAAGCTAGTATGAAGAGGTAAGTTGTACTCACTCTCTTTTTAAAGAAAGGAAAATGGATAAAAGCTCAACCTCAGGAAGTATTAGACTCATGCAATCTAATCTACAAAAAGTTTTCAACTCACACCCGTCGACTGACCATTGGCAAAAAGTCTACAAACAATCAACGCTGAAGAGGTTTTAGAGAACTGTGTACCCTCTAGCTGCTGGTGAGATGTAAAAGGGTTAAACGCTAATAATGAGAACAGAAAGGAGCTGCGTTGAAAAGGAAAAATTGAGGTACCATTCAATCCAGCAGGCGCACCAATGGGCCTCTCACCTGAGAAGACCAGAATGAAGAAGACCTGGGCTGCAAAAGCTGCACTGCAGCCTTAATCACAATAGACAAGACAGTGAAGCAACCAACATGTCCATCAACAGATGAAAGGAAAAAGAAGAAGCGGCCCATGTACACAATGAATACTAGCCATGGAAAACAATGAAACACTGCTCTTTGAGACACCATAGATGATCTTGGAGATAATCACAGAACATGAGGTAAGTCGGAAAGCAAAAGTCCTATATCCTATGATATCACTTATACGCGTTCTCTAATAACTGACACAAATGAACATATTTCCACTGAGAAAGTCAATCACAGACTTATTAAAAAAAACTATGCTTATCTACAAGGAAAGGTGGGGGGAATGGATACATGAAGATTAGCGTTACCATATGTATACAAATACATATTATATACATATATCAAAAAGACCGACCATATAGCAAGGAAGGTTTACGGAACACTGTGTAAGAATTTACACGGGAAGAGGATCTCTACATAAATAGGTATATAGAATATGTAGATGAACCAGAGTATGTACACCTTGGACAAGCAACATTCTAACCATTACCCCAATTGAAAAAATTAAAACAACCAACTAGGAGTAATGAGACATAAACTTATGGGGGGTTCTCCTGGCACATTCCATTCAAATTTACAACCTAGGCAAACGACTTCCAGAACGGCTCTGCTGCCCTAGTACCAAGATTTGGGAATGGAGAAATGCTGCATCCTTGTGGCCGTTTCCCACAACAGCAGCTTTAAACCCACTGCAAAAGGTCACTAAATATTCACCAATTGCAGGTCTGTAAATGACACCTGCCCTCCAAAAAATACTGAGGTCGAAAATCGACCAAAATATTCTAGAGTGCAACCTTCCAAAACGAAAATTTGAAGAGGTATATTGTACTCACACGTTTTTTCTTTTTTCTTTTAACAGAAAAGGAAAAGGCGTGGAAAAAGTTTGAATTGTAGGAATTTTTACAGACATGTAAACCAAAATTACAAAAACCTATCAGCTCACACCAGTCAGAATGGCCATCAACAAAAATGCTGCAAACAAGAAACGCTGACGTGATTGTGGAGAAATGCGTACCCTCAATTCTAAGGGGGACGTGGTACGAGCCACTAATGAAAGCACAATTGAGGTGCCTTGAAAAGGTAAACGTTGAGCTACCATAGCAGTCAATCAATCATACCCACTGCTGGGTCTATCACCTGAGAAAATGAAAATCAAAAATCGCAGGCTGGCAATCCTGCACTCCAGCAATATTTACCATAGGCAACACTTGGAAGCAACGAAAATGTCCATCAACAGAGGAATGCACCAAGAAGAAGTGGTCCATGTACACAATGGAATATTAGCCATGGAAAACATTGAAGCACTGCTCTTTGAGGCACCATAGATGAGCCTGGAGATAATCACAAAACATGAAGGAGGTCGGAAAGCAAAAGACCTATATCTTATCACTTATGGCATTATCTAATAACTGACACAGATGAACATATTTCCAAAGAGAAAGACACTCACAGGCGTAGAAAACAAACTATGCTCATCTAAAAGGAAAGGAGGGGGGAAATTGAGAAATGAAGATGAGTGTTACTATACATATTCAAATACATATTATATACATGTATCAAAAAGATCGAACATATAGCAAGGGAGGTCGACGGAACACTGTAATATTTTATATGGGAAGAGGATCTGTACATTAATAGACATACATAATGTCCAAATGAACTAGATTGTGTACACCTAGGACAAACAATATTCTAAACTTTACCCAGATTTAAAAAATTTTAAAAACCAAGAAGAAGTAATGAGACATAAACGTATGGGGATTTCTCCAGGCAAATTCCATTCTAATTTACAACCTGGACAATGACTTCCAGAAAGGCTCTGCTGCCCTAGAACCCAGCTTGGGGAATGGAGAAATGCTACCTCCTTGTGGACGTTTCCCACAACAGCAGCTTTGAACCCACTGCAAAAGGTCACTAAATTTTCACCAACTTGCAGTTCTGTAAATGGCGCCTGCCCTCCAGAAAATTTCTGGGGTCAAAAATCGACCAAAAAATTCAGAAGAGGGCAACCTTCGAAGAAGACAATTTCAAGAGCTGTATTGTACTCACGGTTTTTTCTTTTAAGAGAAAAGAAAAAGGCATAGGAATATGATGAATTTTAAAAATTTTCATGACATGCATACCCATATTACAAAACCCTATCAGCTCACAGCAGTCAGAATGGCCATTAGGAAAAATGCTGCAAAAAATAAACGGTGAAGGGAGTGTGGAGAAATGCGTACCCTCGGTTGTAAGGGGGGGCATGTAAAGAGCCACTAATGAAAACACAATGTAGGTGCTTTGAAAAGGGAAACATTGAACTACCAGTCCATCAATCACAACCACTGCTTGGCCTATCACCTGAGAAAATGAGAATCAAAAAGTCACAGGCTGGGAAACCTGTATGCCAGCAATATTTACCATAGCCAGCACTTGGAAGAAATGAAAATGTCCATCAACCGAGGAATGCACGAAGAAGAAGTGGTCCACGTACACAATGGAATATTACTCTAATAATAAATATAAATTAAATTTAAAAACAAAGAAAAGCAAGGAGACATCAACATTTGTGGGTTTATCCGGGCACATTGCACTCTAATTTATAACCGAAAAACACCACTGGCCGGTAGGACTGTTTCCCTAGTGCCAGCAAGGGGAACGTAGAAAGGCTGTCGCTCTCTGGCCGTTACCTGCAAAAGCAGGTTTAAAGCCTGAGCTAATGGTCACTTCATATGAACAAGTACTGCAGGGCTGTAAATGAAACCTGCCCTCAAAATGTCTTGAGGGAGATAATGGCCAAAATATTTCAAATGGTGACACATACTTTAAGAAAACACTTTGAAGAAATAAGCTCTCATCACAGCTGGAAAAATAAAAAGGACATGTCTTACAGCTCAATTTCAACGCATTATGAGACACATGCAAATTCAACCACAAAGAGGTATCAGCTCACACCACTCAGAATAACCATCAGCAAAAACTACAAAGAATAAATGCTGAAGGTGCTGGGAAGAAATGCATACCCTCCGCTTTAAGTGGGACGTAACCTGGAAAGAGCCACTAAAGAGAACGGAATAGAGGTGCCTTTAAAAGGTAAACATTGAGCTACCATATGATCCAGCAGACCTATTCCTGGACCTATAACCTAAGACGACAGAATTGGAAGGACACAGGTACGCAAATCTGCATTGCATAGTATAACAATCGCCAAGATATGGAAGTAACCAAAAAGTCCAACGACAGATGGGTGGATAATGAAGAACTGCTACCTGTACAGATGGAATATGAGCTAGTGAAAAAATGAAACAATGCCATTTGCAGCACCATAGATGAGTCTAGAAGTAATCACGCAACTTGATGTAAGTGAGAAAGCGAAAGACACATATCCTATCACATATAGGTGTTACCTAAAAAATGATACAAACAAAGGTATTTCCACAGAGAAACACTATCATAGATTCATTAAAAAAACTTATGGTTCACCAAATGGAAAGATGTGAGGATTGGATACATTACCGTATTGAGGTTAACAGAGTGATACAAACATATGTGAAATATATAATCACCAAAGACCTACGCAATACCAAGAGAAGACTACTCAACATTGTGTCGTAACCTACATGGGAAAAGGATCCGAAGAAAAATAGATATATGTCTATGTGTGAAAGAACCACATCTTGCACACCTAGAACAAACAAAACATTGTAATCAAGTTTGCTGTGATAAAAAATAAAAATTAAGTTAAAGATACCAACAAGAAGTAATGAGACATAAACTTAAAGGGCTTTTTCCTCACACATTCCATTCTAATTTACAACCTAGAACACCACTTCCAGTAAGGCTCTGTTGCCCTAGTAACCAGATTTGGTAAAGGAGAAATGCTGCCGCCTTGTGGCCGATTCCCGCAACAGCAGCTTTTAACCCACAGCTAATGGTCACTTACCATTCACAAGGACTCAGGGCTGTAAAGGACACCTGCCCTCAAAATTGTGCTGAGGTAGGGAATGGATAAAAAAAATTCAAAACAGGCAAAATGTTCACGAAGCTAGTATGAAGAGGTAAGTTGTACTCACTCTCTTTTTAAAGAAAGGAAAATGGATAAAAGCTCAACCTCAGGAAGTATTAGACTCATGCAATCTAATCTACAAAAAGTTTTCAACTCACACCCGTCGACTGACCATTGGCAAAAAGTCTACAAACAATCAACGCTGAAGAGGTTTTAGAGAACTGTGTACCCTCTAGCTGCTGGTGAGATGTAAAAGGGTTAAACGCTAATAATGAGAACAGAAAGGAGCTGCGTTGAAAAGGAAAAATTGAGGTACCATTCAATCCAGCAGGCGCACCAATGGGCCTCTCACCTGAGAAGACCAGAATGAAGAAGACCCGGGCTGCAAAAGCTGCACTGCAGCCTTATTCACAATAGACAAGACAGTGAAGCAACCAACATGTCCATCAACAGATGAAAGGAAAAAGAAGAAGCGGCCCATGTACACAATGAATACTAGCCATGGAAAACAATGAAACACTGCTCTTTGAGACACCATAGATGATCTTGGAGATAATCACAGAACATGAGGTAAGTCGGAAAGCAAAAGTCCTATATCCTATGATATCACTTATACGCGTTCTCTAATAACTGACAGAAATGAACATATTTCCACTGAGAAAGTCAATCACAGACTTATTAAAAAAAACTATGCTTATCTACAAGGAAAGGTGGGGGGAATGGATACATGAAGATTAGCGTTACCATATGTATACAAATACATATTATATACATATATCAAAAAGACCGACCATATAGCAAGGAAGGTTTACGGAACACTGTGTAAGAATTTACACGGGAAGAGGATCTCTACATAAATAGGTATATAGAATATGTAGATGAACCAGAGTATGTACACCTTGGACAAGCAACATTCTAACCATTACCCCAATTGAAAAAATTAAAACAACGAACTAGGAGTAATGAGACATAAACTTATGGGGGGTTCTCCTGGCACATTCCATTCAAATTTACAACCTAGGCAAACGACTTCCAGAACGGCTCTGCTGCCCTAGTACCCAGATTTGGGAATGGAGAAATGCTGCATCCTTGTGGCCGTTTCCCACAACAGCAGCTTTAAACCCACTGCAAAAGGTCACTAAATATTCACCAATTGCAGGTCTGTAAATGACACCTGCCCTCCAAAAAATACTGAGGTCGAAAATCGACCAAAATATTCTAGAGTGCAACCTTCCAAAAAGAAAATTTGAAGAGGTATATTGTACTCACACTTTTTTTCTTTTTTCTTTTAACAGAAAAGGAAACGGCGTGGAAAAAGGATGAATTGTAGGAATTTTTACAGACATGTAAACCAAAATTACAAAAACCTATCAGCTCACACCAGTCAGAATGGCCATCAACAAAAATGCTGCAAACAAGAAACGCTGACGTGATTGTGGAGAAATGCGTACCCTCAATTCTAAGGGGGACGTGGTACGAGCCACTAATGAAAGCACAATTGAGGTGCCTTGAAAAGGTAAACGTTGAGCTACCATAGCAGTCAATCAATCATACCCACTGCTGGGTCTATCACCTGAGAAAATGAAAATCAAAAATCGCAGGCTGGCAATCCTGCACTCCAGCAATATTTACCATAGGCAACACTTGGAAGCAACGAAAATGTCCATCAACAGAGGAATGCACCAAGAAGAAGTGGTCCATGTACACAATGGAATATTAGCCATGGAAAACATTGAAGCACTGCTCTTTGAGGCACCATAGATGAGCCTGGAGATAATCACAAAACATGAAGGAGGTCGGAAAGCAAAAGACCTATATCTTATCACTTATGGCATTATCTAATAACTGACACAGATGAACATATTTCCAAAGAGAAAGACACTCACAGGCGTAGAAAACAAACTATGCTCATCTAAAAGGAAAGGAGGGGGGAAATTGAGAAATGAAGATGAGTGTTACTATACATATTCAAATACATATTATATACATGTATCAAAAAGATCGAACATATAGCAAGGGAGGTCGACGGAACACTGTAATATTTTATATGGGAAGAGGATCTGTACATTAATAGACATACATAATGTCCAAATGAACTAGATTGTGTACACCTAGGACAAACAATATTCTAAACTTTACCCAGATTTAAAAAATTTTAAAAACCAAGAAGAAGTAATGAGACATAAACTTATGGGGATTTCTCCAGGCAAATTCCATTCTAATTTACAACCTGGACAATGACTTCCAGAAAGGCTCTGCTGCCCTAGAACCCAGCTTGGGGAATGGAGAAATGCTACCTCCTTGTGGACGTTTCCCACAACAGCAGCTTTGAACCCACTGCAAAAGGTCACTAAATTTTCACCAACTTGCAGTTCTGTAAATGGCGCCTGCCCTCCAGAAAATTTCTGGGGTCAAAAATCGACCAAAAAATTCAGAAGAGGGCAACCTTCGAAGAAGACAATTTCAAGAGCTGTATTGTACTCACGGTTTTTTTCTTTTAAGAGAAAAGAAAAAGGCATAGGAATATGATGAATTTTAAAAATTTTCATGACATGCATACCCATATTACAAAACCCTATCAGCTCACAGCAGTCAGAATGGCCATTAGGAAAAATGCTGCAAAAAATAAACGGTGAAGGGAGTGTGGAGAAATGCGTACCCTCGGTTGTAAGGGGGGGCATGTAAAGAGCCACTAATGAAAACACAATGTAGGTGCTTTGAAAAGGGAAACATTGAACTACCAGTCCATCAATCACAACCACTGCTTGGCCTATCACCTGAGAAAATGAGAATCAAAAAGTCACAGGCTGGGAAACCTGTATGCCAGCAATATTTACCATAGCCAGCACTTGGAAGCAATGAAAATGTCCATCAACCGAGGAATGCACCAAGAAGAAGTGGTCCACGTACACAATGGAATATTACTCTAATAATAAATATAAATTAAATTTAAAAACAAAGAAAAGCAAGGAGACATCAACATTTGTGGGTTTATCCGGGCACATTGCACTCTAATTTATAACCGAAGAACACCACTGGCCGGTAGGTCTGTTTCCCTAGTACCAGCAAGGGGAACGTAGAAAGGCTGTCGCTCTCTGGCCGTTACCTGCAAAAGCAGGTTTAAAGCCTGAGCTAATGGTCACTTCATATGAACAAGTACTGCAGGGCTGTAAATGAAACCTGCCCTCAAAATGTCTTGAGGGAGATAATGGCCAAAATATTTCAAATGGTGACACATACTTTAAGAAAACACTTTGAAGAAATAAGCTCTCATCACAGCTGGAAAAATAAAAAGGACATGTCTTACAGCTCAATTTCAACGCATTATGAGACACATGCAAATTCAACCACAAAGAGGTATCAGCTCACACCACTCAGAATAACCATCAGCAAAAACTACAAAGAATAAATGCTGAAGGTGCTGGGAAGAAATGCATACCCTCCGCTTTAAGTGGGACGTAACCTGGAAAGAGCCACTAAAGCGAACAGAATAGAGGTGCCTTTAAAAGGTAAACATTGAGCTACCATATGATCCAGCAGACCTATTCCTGGACCTATAACCTAAGAAGACAGAATTGGAAGGACACAGGTACGCAAATCTGCATTGCATAGTATAACAATCGCCAAGATATGGAAGTAACTAAAAAGTCCAACGACAGATGGGTGGACAATGAAGAACTGCTACATGTACAGATGGAATATGAGCTAGTGAAAAAATGAAACAATGCCATTTGCAGCACCATAGATGAGTCTAGAAGTAATCACGCAACTTGGAGTAAGTGAGAAAGCGAAAGACACATATCCTATCATATCACATATAGGTGTTACCTAAAAAAAGATACAAACAAAGGTATTTCCACAGAGAAACACTATCATAGATTCATTAAAAAAACTTATGGTTCACCAAATGGAAAGGTGTGAGGATTGAATACATTACCATATTGAGGTTAACAGAGAGATACAAACACATGTGAAATATATAATCACCAAAGACCTACGCAATACCAAGAGAAGACTACTCAACATTGTGTCGTAACCTACATGGGAAAAGGATCCGAAGAAAAATAGATATATGTATATGTGTGAAAGAACCACATCTTGCACACCTAGAACAAACAAAACATTGTAATCAAGTTTGCTGTGATAAAAAATAAAAATTAAGTTAAAAATACCAACAAGAAGTAATGAGACATAAACTTAAAGGGATTTTTCCTCACACATTCCATTCTAATTTACAACCTAGAACACCACTTCCAGTAAGGCTCTGTTGCCCTAGTAACCAGATTTGGTAAAGGAGAAATGCTGCCGCCTTGTGGCCGATTCCCGCAACAGCAGCTTTTAACCCACAGCTAATGGTCACTTACCATTCACAAGGACTCAGGGCTGTAAAGGACACCTGCCCTCAAAATTGTGCTGAGGTAGGGAATGGATAAAAAAAATTCAAAACAGGCAAAATGTTCACGAAGCTAGTATGAAGAGGTAAGTTGTACTCACTCTCTTTTTAAAGAAAGGAAAATGGATAAAAGCTCAACCTCAGGAAGTATTAGACTCATGCAATCTAATCTACAAAAAGTTTTCAACTCACACCCGTCGACTGACCATTGGCAAAAAGTCTACAAACAATCAACGCTGAAGAGGTTTTAGAGAACTGTGTACCCTCTAGCTGCTGGTGAGATGTAAAAGGGTTAAACGCTAATAATGAGAACAGAAAGGAGCTGCGTTGAAAAGGAAAAATTGAGGTACCATTCAATCCAGCAGGCGCACCAATGGGCCTCTCACCTGAGAAGACCAGAATGAAGAAGACCCGGGCTGCAAAAGCTGCACTGCAGCCTTATTCACAATAGACAAGACAGTGAAGCAACCAAAATGTCCATCAACAGATGAAAGGAAAAAGAAGAAGCGGTCCATGTACACAATGAATACTAGCCATGGAAAACAATGAAACACTGCTCTTTGAGACACCATAGATGATCTTGGAGATAATCACAGAACATGAGGTAACTCGGAAAGCAAAAGTCCTATATCCTATGATATCACTTATACGCGTTCTCTAATAACTGACACAAATGAACATATTTCCACTGAGAAAGTCAATCACAGACTTATTAAAAAAAACTATGCTTATCTACAAGGAAAGGTGGGGGGAATGGATACATGAAGATTAGCGTTACCATATGTATACAAATACATATTATATACATATATCAAAAAGACCGACCATATAGCAAGGAAGGTTTACGGAACACTGTGTAAGAATTTACACGGGAAGAGGATCTCTACATAAATAGGTATATAGAATATGTAGATGAACCAGAGTATGTACACCTTGGACAAGCAACATTCTAACCATTACCCCAATTGAAAAAATTAAAACAACGAACTAGGAGTAATGAGACATAAACTTATGGGGGGTTCTCCTGGCACATTCCATTCAAATTTACAACCTAGGCAAACGACTTCCAGAAAGGCTCTGCTGCCCTAGAACCCAGATTGGGGAATGGAGAAATGCTACCTCCTTGTGGACGTTTCCCACAACAGCAGCTTTGAACTCACTGCAAACGGTCACTAAATTTTCACCAACTTGCAGTTCTGTAAATTGCGCCTGGCCTCCAGAAAATTTCTGGGGTCAAAAATCGATCAAAAAATTCAGAAGAGGGCAACCTTCGAAGAAGACAATTTCAAGAGCTATATTGTACTCACGGTTTTTTCTTTTAAGAGAAAAGAAAAAGGCATCGGAATATGATGAATTTTAAAAATTTTCATGACATGCATACCCATATTACAAAACCCTATCAGCTCACAGCAGTCAGAATGGCCATTAGGAAAAATGCTGCAAAAAATAAACGGTGAAGGGAGTGTGGAGAAATGCGTACCCTCGGTTGTAAGGGGGGGCATGTAAAGAGCCACTAATGAAAACACAATGTAGGTGCTTTGAAAAGGGAAACAATGAACTACCAGTCCATCAATCACAACCACTGCTTGGCCTATCACCTGAGAAAATGAGAATCAAAAAGTCACAGGCTGGGAAACCTGTATGCCAGCAATATTTACCATAGGCAGCGCTTGGAAGAAATGAAAATGTCCATCAACCGAGGAATGCACCAAGAAGAAGTGGTCCACGTACACAATGGAATATTACTGTAATAATAAATATAAATTAAATTTAAAAACAAAGAAAAGCAAGGAGACATCAACATTTGTGGGTTTATCCGGGCACATTGCACTCTAATTTATAACCGAAAAACACCACTGGCCGGTAGGTCTGTTTCCCTAGTACCAGCAAGGGGAACGTAGAAAGGCTGTCGCTCTCTGGCCGTTACCTGCAAAAGCAGGTTTAAAGCCTGAGCTAATGGTCACTTCATATGAACAAGTACTGCAGGGCTGTAAATGAAACCTGCCCTCAAAATGTCTTGAGGGAGATAATGGCCAAAATATTTCAAATGGTGACACATACTTTAAGAAAACACTTTGAAGAAATAAGCTCTCATCACAGCTGGAAAAATAAAAAGGACATGTCTTACAGCTCAATTTCAACGCATTATGAGACACATGCAAATTCAACCACAAAGAGGTATCAGCTCACATCACTCAGAATAACCATCAGCAAAAACTACAAAGAATAAATGCTGAAGGTGCTGGGAAGAAATGCATACCCTCCACTTTAAGTGGGACGTAACCTGGAAAGAGCCACTAAAGAGAACAGAATAGAGGTGCCTTTAAAAGGTAAACATTGAGCTACCATATGATCCAGCAGACCTATTCCTGGACCTATAACCTAAGAAGACAGAATTGGAAGGACACAGGTACGCAAATCTGCATTGCATAGTATAACAATCGCCAAGATATGGAAGTAACCAAAAAGTCCAACGACAGATGGGTGGACAATGAAGAACTGCTACATGTACAGATGGAATATGAGCTAGTGAAAAAATGAAACAATGCCATTTGCAGCACCATAGATGAGTCTAGAAGTAATCACGCAACTTGGTGTAAGTGAGAAAGCGAAAGACACATATCCTATCATATCACATATAGGTGTTACCTAAAAAATGATACAAAGGTATTTCCACAGAGAAACACTATCATAGATTCATTAAAAAAAACTTATGGTTCACCAAATGGAAAGGTGTGAGGATTGGATACATTACTGTATTGAGGTTAACAGAGTGATACAAACATATGTGAAATATATAATCACCAAAGACCTACGCAATACCAAGAGAAGACTACTCAACATTGTGTCATATCCTACATGGGAAAAGGATCCGAAGAAAAATAGATATATGTATATGTGTGAAAGAACCACATCTTGCACACCTAGAACAAACAAAACATTGTAATCAAGTTTGCTGTGATAAAAAATAAAAATTAAGTTAAAGATACCAACAAGAAGTAATGAGACATAAACTTAAAGGGCTTTTTCCTCGCACATTCCATTCTAATTTACAACCTAGAACACCACTTCCAGTAAGGCTCTGTTGCCCTAGTAACCAGATTTGGTAAAGGAGAAATGCTGCCGCCTTGTGGCCGATTCCCGCAACAGCAGCTTTTAACCCACAGCTAATGGTCACTTACCATTCACAAGGACTCAGGGCTGTAAAGGACACCTGCCCTCAAAATTGTGCTGAGGTAGGGAATGGATAAAAAAAATTCAAAACAGGCAAAATGTTCACGAAGCTAGTATGAAGAGGTAAGTTGTACTCACTCTCTTTTTAAAGAAAGGAAAATGGATAAAAGCTCAACCTCAGGAAGTATTAGACTCATGCAATCTAATCTACAAAAAGTTTTCAACTCACACCCGTCGACTGACCATTGGCAAAAAGTCTACAAACAATCAATGCTGAAGAGGTTTTAGAGAACTGTGTACCCTCTAGCTGCTGGTGAGATGTAAAAGGGTTAAACGCTAATAATGAGAACAGAAAGGAGCTGCGTTGAAAAGGAAAAATTGAGGTACCATTCAATCCAGCAGGCGCACCAATGGGCCTCTCACCTGAGAAGACCAGAATGAAGAAGACCCGGGCTGCAAAAGCTGCACTGCAGCCTTATGCACAATAGACAAGACAGTGAAGCAACCAAAATGTCCATCAACAGATGAAAGGAAAAAGAAGAAGCGGCCCATGTACACAATGAATACTAGCCATGGAAAACGATGAAACACTGCTCTTTGAGACACCATAGATGATCTTGGAGATAATCACAGAACATGAGGTAAGTCGGAAAGCAAAAGTCCTATATCCTATGATATCACTTATACGCGTTCTCTAATAACTGACACAAATGAACATATTTCCACTGAGAAAGTCAATCACAGACTTATTAAAAAAAACTATGCTTATCTACAAGGAAAGGTGGGGGGAATGGATACATGAAGATTAGCGTTACCATATGTATACAAATACATATTATATACATATATCAAAAAGACCGACCATATAGCAAGGAAGGTTTACGGAACACTGTGTAACAATTTACACGGGAAGAGGATCTCTACATAAATAGGTATATAGAATATGTAGATGAACCAGAGTATGTACACCTTGGACAAGCAACATTCTAACCATTACCCCAATTGAAAAAATTAAAACAACGAACTAGGAGTAATGAGACATAAACTTATGGGGGGTTCTCCTGGCACATTCCATTCAAATTTACAACCTAGGCAAACGACTTCCAGAACGGCTCTGCTGCCCTAGTACCCAGATTTGGGAATGGAGAAATGCTGCATCCTTGTGGCCATTTCCCACAACAGCAGCTTTAAACCCACTGCAAAAGGTCGCTAAATATTCACCAATTGCAGGTCTGTAAATGACATCTGCACCCAAAAAATACTGAGGTCGAAAATCGACCAAAATATTCTAGAGTGCAACCTTCCAAAAAGAAAATTTGAAGAGGTATATTATACTCACACTTTTTTTTCTTTTTTCTTTTAACAGAAAAGAAAAAGGCGTGGAAAAAGGATGAATTGTAGGAATTTTTACAGACATGTAAACCAAAATTACAAAAACCTATCAGCTCACACCAGTCAGAATGGCCATCAACAAAAATGCTGCAAACAAGAAATGCTGACGTGATTGTGGAGAAATGCGTACCCTCGATTCTAAGGGGGACGTGGTAAGAGCCACTAATGAAAGCACAATTGAGGTGCCTTGAAAAGGTAAACGTTGAGCTACCATACCAGTCAATCAATCATACCCACTGCTGGGTCTATCACCTGAGAAAATGAAAATCAAAAATCGCAGGCTGGCAATCCTGCACTCCAGCAATATTTACCATAGGCAACACTTGGAAGCAACGAAAATGTCCATCAACAGAGGAATGCACCAAGAAGAAGTGGTCCATGTACACAATGGAATATTAGCCATGGAAAACATTGAAGCACTGCTCTTTGAGGCACCATAGATGAGCCTGGAGATAATCACAAAACATGAAGGAGGTCGGAAAGCAAAAGACCTATATCTTATATTATCACTTATGGCATTATCTAATAACTGACACAGATGAACATATTTCCAAAGAGAAAGACACACACAGGCGTAGAAAACAAACTATGCTCATCTAAAAGGAAAGGAGGGGGGAAATTGAGAAATGAAGATTAGTGTTACTATACATATTCAAATACATATTATATACATGTATCAAAAAGATCGAACATATAGCAAGGGAGGTCGACGGAACACTGTAATATTTTATATGGGAAGAGGATCTGTACATTAATAGACATACATAATGTCCAAATGAACTAGATTGTGTACACCTAGGACAAACAATATTCTAAACTTTACCCAGATTTAAAAAATTTTAAAAACCAAGAAGAAGTAATGAGACATAAACTTATGGTGATTTCTCCAGGCAAATTCCATTCTAATTTACAACCTGGACAATGACTTCTAGAAAGGCTCTGCTGCCCTAGAACCCAGATTGGGGAATGGAGAAATGCTACCTCCTTGTGGACGTTTCCCACAACAGCAGCTTTGAACCCACTGCAAAAGGTCACTAAATTTTCACCAACTTGCAGTTCTGTAAATTGCGCCTGCCCTCCAGAAAATTTCTGGGGTCAAAAATCGACCAAAAAGTTCAGAAGAGGGCAACCTTCGAAGAAGACAATTTCAAGAGCTGTATTGTACTCACGGTTTTTTCTTTTAAGAGAAAAGAAAAAGGCATAGGAATATGATGAATTTTAAAAATTTTCATGACATGCATACCCATATTACAAAACCCTATCAGCTCACAGCAGTCAGAATGGCCATTAGGAAAAATGCTGCAAAAAATAAACGGTGAAGGGAGTGTGGAGAAATGCGTACCCTCGGTTGTAAGGGGGGGCATGTAAAGAGCCACTAATGAAAACACAATGTAGGTGCTTTGAAAAGGGAAACATTGAACTACCAGTCCATCAATCACAACCACTGCTTGGCCTATCACCTGAGAAAATGAGAATCAAAAAGTCACAGGCTGGGAAACCTGTATGCCAGCAATATTTACCATAGCCAGCACTTGGAAGCAATGAAAATGTCCATCAACCGAGGAATGCACCAAGAAGAAGTGGTCCACGTACACAATGGAATATTACTCTAATAATAAATATAAATTAAATTTAAAAACAAACAAAAGCAAGGAGACATCAACATTTGTGGGTTTATCCGGGCACATTGCACTCTAATTTATAACCGAAAAACACCACTGGCCGGTAGGACTGTTTCCCTAGTGCCAGCAAGGGGAACGTAGAAAGGCTGTCGCTCTCTGGCCGTTACCTGCAAAAGCAGGTTTAAAGCCTGAGCTAATGGTCACTTCATATGAACAAGTACTGCAGGGCTGTAAATGAAACCTGCCCTCAAAATGTCTTGAGGGAGATAATGGCCAAAATATTTCAAATGGTGACACATACTTTAAGAAAACACTTTGAAGAAATAAGCTCTCATCACAGCTGGAAAAATAAAAAGGACATGTCTTACAGCTCAATTTCAACGCATTATGAGACACATGCAAATTCAACCACAAAGAGGTATCAGCTCACACCACTCAGAATAACCATCAGCAAAAACTACAAAGAATAAATGCTGAAGGTGCTGGGAAGAAATGCATACCCTCCGCTTTAAGTGGGACGTAACCTGGAAAGAGCCACTAAAGAGAACGGAATAGAGGTGCCTTTAAAAGGTAAACATTGAGCTACCATATGATCCAGCAGACCTATTCCTGGACCTATAACCTAAGACGACAGAATTGGAAGGACACAGGTACGCAAATCTGCATTGCATAGTATAACAATCGCCAAGATATGGAAGTAACCAAAAAGTCCAACGACAGATGGGTGGATAATGAAGAACTGCTACCTGTACAGATGGAATATGAGCTAGTGAAAAAATGAAACAATGCCATTTGCAGCACCATAGATGAGTCTAGAAGTAATCACGCAACTTGATGTAAGTGAGAAAGCGAAAGACACATATCCTATCACATATAGGTGTTACCTAAAAAATGATACAAACAAAGGTATTTCCACAGAGAAACACTATCATAGATTCATTAAAAAAACTTATGGTTCACCAAATGGAGAGGTGTGAGGATTGAATACATTACCATATTGAGGTTAACAGAGAGATACAAACACATGTGAAATATATAATCACCAAAGACCTACGCAATACCAAGAGAAGACTACTCAACATTGTGTCGTAACCTACATGGGAAAAGGATCCGAAGAAAAATAGATATATGTATATGTGTGAAAGAACCACATCTTGCACACCTAGAACAAACAAAACATTGTAATCAAGTTTGCTGTGATAAAAAATAAAAATTAAGTTAAAAATACCAACAAGAAGTAATGAGACATAAGCTTAAAGGGATTTTTCCTCACACATTCCATTCTAATTTACAACCTAGAACACCACTTCCAGTAAGGCTCTGTTGCCCTAGTAACCAGATTTGGTAAAGGAGAAATGCTGCCGCCTTGTGGCCGATTCCCGCAACAGCAGCTTTTAACCCACAGCTAATGGTCACTTACCATTCACAAGGACTCAGGGCTGTAAAGGACACCTGCCCTCAAAATTGTGCTGAGGTAGGGAATGGATAAAAAAAATTCAAAACAGGCAAAATGTTCACGAAGCTAGTATGAAGAGGTAAGTTGTACTCACTCTCTTTTTAAAGAAAGGAAAATGGATAAAAGCTCAACCTCAGGAAGTATTAGACTCATGCAATCTAATCTACAAAAAGTTTTCAACTCACACCCGTCGACTGACCATTGGCAAAAAGTCTACAAACAATCAACGCTGAAGAGGTTTTAGAGAACTGTGTACCCTCTAGCTGCTGGTGAGATGTAAAAGGGTTAAACGCTAATAATGAGAACAGAAAGGAGCTGCGTTGAAAAGGAAAAATTGAGGTACCATTCAATCCAGCAGGCGCACCAATGGGCCTCTCACCTGAGAAGACCAGAATGAAGAAGACCCGGGCTGCAAAAGCTGCACTGCAGCCTTATTCACAATAGACAAGACAGTGAAGCAACCAACATGTCCATCAACAGATGAAAGGAAAAAGAAGAAGCGGCCCATGTACACAATGAATACTAGCCATGGAAAACAATGAAACACTGCTCTTTGAGACACCATAGATGATCTTGGAGATAATCACAGAACATGAGGTAAGTCGGAAAGCAAAAGTCCTATATCCTATGATATCACTTATACGCGTTCTCTAATAACTGACACAAATGAACATATTTCCACTGAGAAAGTCAATCACAGACTTATTAAAAAAAACTATGCTTATCTACAAGGAAAGGTGGGGGGAATGGATACATGAAGATTAGCGTTACCATATGTATACAAATACATATTATATACATATATCAAAAAGACCGACCATATAGCAAGGAAGGTTTACGGAACACTGTGTAAGAATTTACACGGGAAGAGAATCTCTACATAAATAGGTATATAGAATATGTAGATGAACCAGAGTATGTACACCTTGGACAAGCAACATTCTAACCATTACCCCAATTGAAAAAATTAAAACAACCAACTAGGAGTAATGAGACATAAACTTATGGGGGGTTCTCCTGGCACATTCCATTCAAATTTACAACCTAGGCAAACGACTTCCAGAACGGCTCTGCTGCCCTAGTACCCAGATTTGGGAATGGAGAAATGCTGCATCCTTGTGGCCGTTTCCCACAACAGCAGCTTTAAACCCACTGCAAAAGGTCACTAAATATTCACCAATTGCAGGTCTGTAAATGACACCTGCCCTCCAAAAAATACTGAGGTCGAAAATCGACCAAAATATTCTAGAGTGCAACCTTCCAAAAAGAAAATTTGAAGAGGTATATTGTACTCACACGTTTTTTCTTTTTTCTTTTAACAGAAAAGGAAAAGGCGTGGAAAAAGTTTGAATTGTAGGAATTTTTACAGACATGTAAACCAAAATTACAAAAACCTATCAGCTCACACCAGTCAGAATGGCCATCAACAAAAATGCTGCAAACAAGAAACGCTGACGTGATTGTGGAGAAATGCGTACCCTCAATTCTAAGGGGGACGTGGTACGAGCCACTAATGAAAGCACAATTGAGGTGCCTTGAAAAGGTAAACGTTGAGCTACCATAGCAGTCAATCAATCATACCCACTGCTGGGTCTATCACCTGAGAAAATGAAAATCAAAAATCGCAGGCTGGCAATCCTGCACTCCAGCAATATTTACCATAGGCAACACTTGGAAGCAACGAAAATGTCCATCAACAGAGGAATGCACCAAGAAGAAGTGGTCCATGTACACAATGGAATATTAGCCATGGAAAACATTGAAGCACTGCTCTTTGAGGCACCATAGATGAGCCTGGAGATAATCACAAAACATGAAGGAGGTTGGAAAGCAAAAGACCTATATCTTATCACTTATGGCATTATCTAATAACTGACACAGATGAACATATTTCCAAAGAGAAAGACACTCACAGGCGTAGAAAACAAACTATGCTCATCTAAAAGGAAAGGAGGGGGGAAATTGAGAAATGAAGATGAGTGTTACTATACATATTCAAATACATATTATATACATGTATCAAAAAGATCGAACATATAGCAAGGGAGGTCGACGGAACACTGTAATATTTTATATGGGAAGAGGATCTGTACATTAATAGACATACATAATGTCCAAATGAACTAGATTGTGTACACCTAGGACAAACAATATTCTAAACTTTACCCAGATTTAAAAAATTTTAAAAACCAAGAAGAAGTAATGAGACATAAACTTATGGGGATTTCTCCAGGCAAATTCCATTCTAATTTACAACCTGGACAATGACTTCCAGAAAGGCTCTGCTGCCCTAGAACCCAGCTTGGGGAATGGAGAAATGCTACCTCCTTGTGGACGTTTCCCACAACAGCAGCTTTGAACCCACTGCAAAAGGTCACTAAATTTTCACCAACTTGCAGTTCTGTAAATGGCGCCTGCCCTCCAGAAAATTTCTGGGGTCAAAAATCGACCAAAAAATTCAGAAGAGGGCAACCTTCGAAGAAGACAATTTCAAGAGCTGTATTGTACTCACGGTTTTTTTCTTTTAAGAGAAAAGAAAAAGGCATAGGAATATGATGAATTTTAAAAATTTTCATGACATGCATACCCATATTACAAAACCCTATCAGCTCACAGCAGTCAGAATGGCCATTAGGAAAAATGCTGCAAAAAATAAACGGTGAAGGGAGTGTGGAGAAATGCGTACCCTCGGTTGTAAGGGGGGGCATGTAAAGAGCCACTAATGAAAACACAATGTAGGTGCTTTGAAAAGGGAAACATTGAACTACCAGTCCATCAATCACAACCACTGCTTGGCCTATCACCTGAGAAAATGAGAATCAAAAAGTCACAGGCTGGGAAACCTGTATGCCAGCAATATTTACCATAGCCAGCACTTGGAAGCAATGAAAATGTCCATCAACCGAGGAATGCACCAAGAAGAAGTGGTCCACGTACACAATGGAATATTACTCTAATAATAAATATAAATTAAATTTAAAAACAAAGAAAAGCAAGGAGACATCAACATTTGTGGGTTTATCCGGGCACATTGCACTCTAATTTATAACCGAAGAACACCACTGGCCGGTAGGTCTGTTTCCCTAGTACCAGCAAGGGGAACGTAGAAAGGCTGTCGCTCTCTGGCCGTTACCTGCAAAAGCAGGTTTAAAGCCTGAGCTAATGGTCACTTCATATGAACAAGTACTGCAGGGCTGTAAATGAAACCTGCCCTCAAAATGTCTTGAGGGAGATAATGGCCAAAATATTTCAAATGGTGACACATACTTTAAGAAAACACTTTGAAGAAATAAGCTCTCATCACAGCTGGAAAAATAAAAAGGACATGTCTTACAGCTCAATTTCAACGCATTATGAGACACATGCAAATTCAACCACAAAGAGGTATCAGCTCACACCACTCAGAATAACCATCAGCAAAAACTACAAAGAATAAATGCTGAAGGTGCTGGGAAGAAATGCATACCCTCCGCTTTAAGTGGGACGTAACCTGGAAAGAGCCACTAAAGCGAACAGAATAGAGGTGCCTTTAAAAGGTAAACATTGAGCTACCATATGATCCAGCAGACCTATTCCTGGACCTATAACCTAAGAAGACAGAATTGGAAGGACACAGGTACGCAAATCTGCATTGCATAGTATAACAATCGCCAAGATATGGAAGTAACCAAAAAGTCCAACGACAGATGGGTGGACAATGAAGAACTGCTACATGTACAGATGGAATATGAGCTAGTGAAAAAAATGAAACAATGCCATTTGCAGCACCATAGATGAGTCTAGAAGTAATCACGCAACTTGGAGTAAGTGAGAAAGCGAAAGACACATATCCTATCATATCACATATAGGTGTTACCTAAAAAATGATACAAACAAAGGTATTTCCACAGAGAAACACTATCATAGATTCATTAAAAAAACTTATGGTTCACCAAATGGAAAGGTGTGAGGATTGAATACATTACCATATTGAGGTTAACAGAGAGATATAAACACATGTGAAATATATAATCACCAAAAACCTACGCAATACCAAGAGAAGACTACTCAACACTGTGTCGTAACCTACGTGGGAAAAGGATCCGAAGAAAAATAGATATATGTATATGTGTGAAAGAACCACATCTTGCACACTTAGAACAAACAAAACATTGTAATCAAGTTTGCTGTGATAAAACATAAAAATTAAGTTAAAGATACCAACAAGAAGTAATGAGACATAAACTTAAAGGGCTTTTTCCTCACACATTCCATTCTAATTTACAACCTAGAACACCACTTCCAGTAAGGCTCTGTTGCCCTAGTAACCAGATTTGGTAAAGGAGAAATGCTGCCGCCTTGTGGCCGATTCCCGCAACAGCAGCTTTTAACCCACAGCTAATGGTCACTTACCATTCACAAGGACTCAGGGCTGTAAAGGACACCTGCCCTCAAAATTGTGCTGAGGTAGGGAATGGATAAAAAAAATTCAAAACAGGCAAAATGTTCACGAAGCTAGTATGAAGAGGTAAGTTGTACTCACTCTCTTTTTAAAGAAAGGAAAATGGATAAAAGCTCAACCTCAGGAAGTATTAGACTCATGCAATCTAATCTACAAAAAGTTTTCAACTCACACCCGTCGACTGACCATTGGCAAAAAGTCTACAAACAATCAACGCTGAAGAGGTTTTAGAGAACTGTGTACCCTCTAGCTGCTGGTGAGATGTAAAAGGGTTAAACGCTAATAATGAGAACAGAAAGGAGCTGCGTTGAAAAGGAAAAATTGAGGTACCATTCAATCCAGCAGGCGCACCAATGGGCCTCTCACCTGAGAAGACCAGAATGAAGAAGACCCGGGCTGCAAAAGCTGCACTGCAGCCTTATTCACAATAGACAAGACAGTGAAGCAACCAACATGTCCATCAACAGATGAAAGGAAAAAGAAGAAGCGGCCCATGTACACAATGAATACTAGCCATGGAAAACAATGAAACACTGCTCTTTGAGACACCATAGATGATCTTGGAGATAATCACAGAACATGAGGTAAGTCGGAAAGCAAAAGTCCTATATCCTATGATATCACTTATACGCGTTCTCTAATAACTGACACAAATGAACATATTTCCACTGAGAAAGTCAATCACAGACTTATTAAAAAAAACTATGCTTATCTACAAGGAAAGGTGGGGGGAATGGATACATGAAGATTAGCGTTACCATATGTATACAAATACATATTATATACATATATCAAAAAGACCGACCATATAGCAAGGAAGGTTTACGGAACACTGTGTAAGAATTTACACGGGAAGAGGATCTCTACATAAATAGGTATATAGAATATGTAGATGAACCAGAGTATGTACACCTTGGACAAGCAACATTCTAACCATTACCCCAATTGAAAAAATTAAAACAACGAACTAGGAGTAATGAGACATAAACTTATGGGGGGTTCTCCTGGCACATTCCATTCAAATTTACAACCTAGGCAAACGACTTCCAGAACGGCTCTGCTGCCCTAGTACCAAGATTTGGGAATGGAGAAATGCTGCATCCTTGTGGCCGTTTCCCACAACAGCAGCTTTAAACCCACTGCAAAAGGTCACTAAATATTCACCAATTGCAGGTCTGTAAATGACACCTGCCCTCCAAAAAATACTGAGGTCGAAAATCGACCAAAATATTCTAGAGTGCAACCTTCCAAAAAGAAAATTTGAAGAGGTATATTGTACTCACACGTTTTTTCTTTTTTCTTTTAACAGAAAAGGAAAAGGCGTGGAAAAAGTTTGAATTGTAGGAATTTTTACAGACATGTAAACCAAAATTACAAAAACCTATCAGCTCACACCAGTCAGAATGGCCATCAACAAAAATGCTGCAAACAAGAAACGCTGACGTGATTGTGGAGAAATGCGTACCCTCAATTCTAAGGGGGACGTGGTATGAGCCACTAATGAAAGCACAATTGAGGTGCCTTGAAAAGGTAAACGTTGAGCTACCATAGCAGTCAATCAATCATACCCACTGCTGGGTCTATCACCTGAGAAAATGAAAATCAAAAATCGCAGGCTGGCAATCCTGCACTCCAGCAATATTTACCATAGGCAACACTTGGAAGCAACGAAAATGTCCATCAACAGAGGAATGCACCAAGAAGAAGTGGTCCATGTACACAATGGAATATTAGCCATGGAAAACATTGAAGCACTGCTCTTTGAGGCACCATAGATGAGCCTGGAGATAATCACAAAACATGAAGGAGGTCGGAAAGCAAAAGACCTATATCTTATCACTTATGGCATTATCTAATAACTGACACAGATGAACATATTTCCAAAGAGAAAGACACTCACAGGCGTAGAAAACAAACTATGCTCATCTAAAAGGAAAGGAGGGGGGAAATTGAGAAATGAAGATGAGTGTTACTATACATATTCAAATACATATTATATACATGTATCAAAAAGATCGAACATATAGCAAGGGAGGTCGACGGAACACTGTAATATTTTATATGGGAAGAGGATCTGTACATTAATAGACATACATAATGTCCAAATGAACTAGATTGTGTACACCTAGGACAAACAATATTCTAAACTTTACCCAGATTTAAAAAATTTTAAAAACCAAGAAGAAGTAATGAGACATAAACGTATGGGGATTTCTCCAGGCAAATTCCATTCTAATTTACAACCTGGACAATGACTTCCAGAAAGGCTCTGCTGCCCTAGAACCCAGCTTGGGGAATGGAGAAATGCTACCTCCTTGTGGACGTTTCCCACAACAGCAGCTTTGAACCCACTGCAAAAGGTCACTAAATTTTCACCAACTTGCAGTTCTGTAAATGGCGCCTGCCCTCCAGAAAATTTCTGGGGTCAAAAATCGACCAAAAAATTCAGAAGAGGGCAACCTTCGAAGAAGACAATTTCAAGAGCTGTATTGTACTCACGGTTTTTTCTTTTAAGAGAAAAGAAAAAGGCATAGGAATATGATGAATTTTAAAAATTTTCATGACATGCATACCCATATTACAAAACCCTATCAGCTCACAGCAGTCAGAATGGCCATTAGGAAAAATGCTGCAAAAAATAAACGGTGAAGGGAGTGTGGAGAAATGCGTACCCTCGGTTGTAAGGGGGGGCATGTAAAGAGCCACTAATGAAAACACAATGTAGGTGCTTTGAAAAGGGAAACATTGAACTACCAGTCCATCAATCACAACCACTGCTTGGCCTATCACCTGAGAAAATGAGAATCAAAAAGTCACAGGCTGGGAAACCTGTATGCCAGCAATATTTACCATAGCCAGCACTTGGAAGAAATGAAAATGTCCATCAACCGAGGAATGCACGAAGAAGAAGTGGTCCACGTACACAATGGAATATTACTCTAATAATAAATATAAATTAAATTTAAAAACAAAGAAAAGCAAGGAGACATCAACATTTGTGGGTTTATCCGGGCACATTGCACTCTAATTTATAACCGAAGAACACCACTGGCCGGTAGGTCTGTTTCCCTAGTACCAGCAAGGGGAACGTAGAAAGGCTGTCGCTCTCTGGCCGTTACCTGCAAAAGCAGGTTTAAAGCCTGAGCTAATGGTCACTTCATATGAACAAGTACTGCAGGGCTGTAAATGAAACCTGCCCTCAAAATGTCTTGAGGGAGATAATGGCCAAAATATTTCAAATGGTGACACATACTTTAAGAAAACACTTTGAAGAAATAAGCTCTCATCACAGCTGGAAAAATAAAAAGGACATGTCTTACAGCTCAATTTCAACGCATTATGAGACACATGCAAATTCAACCACAAAGAGGTATCAGCTCACACCACTCAGAATAACCATCAGCAAAAACTACAAAGAATAAATGCTGAAGGTGCTGGGAAGAAATGCATACCCTCCGCTTTAAGTGGGACGTAACCTGGAAAGAGCCACTAAAGCGAACAGAATAGAGGTGCCTTTAAAAGGTAAACATTGAGCTACCATATGATCCAGCAGACCTATTCCTGGACCTATAACCTAAGAAGACAGAATTGGAAGGACACAGGTACGCAAATCTGCATTGCATAGTATAACAATCGCCAAGATATGGAAGTAACCAAAAAGTCCAACGACAGATGGGTGGACAATGAAGAACTGCTACATGTACAGATGGAATATGAGCTAGTGAAAAAAATGAAACAATGCCATTTGCAGCACCATAGATGAGTCTAGAAGTAATCACGCAACTTGGAGTAAGTGAGAAAGCGAAAGACACATATCCTATCATATCACATATAGGTGTTACCTAAAAAATGATACAAACAAAGGTATTTCCACAGAGAAACACTATCATAGATTCATTAAAAAAACTTATGGTTCACCAAATGGAAAGGTGTGAGGATTGAATACATTACCATATTGAGGTTAACAGAGAGATATAAACACATGTGAAATATATAATCACCAAAAACCTACGCAATACCAAGAGAAGACTACTCAACATTGTGTCGTAACCTACGTGGGAAAAGGATCCGAAGAAAAATAGATATATGTATATGTGTGAAAGAACCACATCTTGCACACTTAGAACAAACAAAACATTGTAATCAAGTTTGCTGTGATAAAACATAAAAATTAAGTTAAAGATACCAACAAGAAGTAATGAGACATAAACTTAAAGGGCTTTTTCCTCACACATTCCATTCTAATTTACAACCTAGAACACCACTTCCAGTAAGGCTCTGTTGCCCTAGTAACCAGATTTGGTAAAGGAGAAATGCTGCCGCCTTGTGGCCGATTCCCACAACAGCAGCTTTTAACCCACAGCTAATGGTCACTTACCATTCACAAGGACTCAGGGCTGTAAAGGACACCTGCCCTCAAAATTGTGCTGAGGTAGGGAATGGATAAAAAAAATTCAAAACAGGCAAAATGTTCACGAAGCTAGTATGAAGAGGTAAGTTGTACTCACTCTCTTTTTAAAGAAAGGAAAATGGATAAAAGCTCAACCTCAGGAAGTATTAGACTCATGCAATCTAATCTACAAAAAGTTTTCAACTCACACCCGTCGACTGACCATTGGCAAAAAGTCTACAAACAATCAACGCTGAAGAGGTTTTAGAGAACTGTGTACCCTCTAGCTGCTGGTGAGATGTAAAAGGGTTAAACGCTAATAATGAGAACAGAAAGGAGCTGCGTTGAAAAGGAAAAATTGAGGTACCATTCAATCCAGCAGGCGCACCAATGGGCCTCTCACCTGAGAAGACCAGAATGAAGAAGACCCGGGCTGCAAAAGCTGCACTGCAGCCTTATGCACAATAGACAAGACAGTGAAGCAACCAAAATGTCCATCAACAGATGAAAGGAAAAAGAAGAAGCGGTCCATGTACACAATGAATACTAGCCATGGAAAACAATGAAACACTGCTCTTTGAGACACCATAGATGATCTTGGAGATAATCACAGAACATGAGGTAACTCGGAAAGCAAAAGTCCTATATCCTATGATATCACTTATACGCGTTCTCTAATAACTGACACAAATGAACATATTTCCACTGAGAAAGTCAATCACAGACTTATTAAAAAAACTATGCTTATCTACAAGGAAAGGTGGGGGGAATGGATACATGAAGATTAGCGTTACCATATGTATACAAATACATATTATATACATATATCAAAAAGACCGACCATATAGCAAGGAAGGTTTACGGAACACTGTGTAAGAATTTACACGGGAAGAGGATCTCTACATAAATAGGTATATAGAATATGTAGATGAACCAGAGTATGTACACCTTGGACAAGCAACATTCTAACCATTACCCCAATTGAAAAAATTAAAACAACGAACTAGGAGTAATGAGACATAAACTTATGGGGGGTTCTCCTGGCACATTCCATTCAAATTTACAACCTAGGCAAACGACTTCCAGAAAGGCTCTGCTGCCCTAGAACCCAGATTGGGGAATGGAGAAATGCTACCTCCTTGTGGACGTTTCCCACAACAGCAGCTTTGAACTCACTGCAAACGGTCACTAAATTTTCACCAACTTGCAGTTCTGTAAATTGCGCCTGGCCTCCAGAAAATTTCTGGGGTCAAAAATCGATCAAAAAATTCAGAAGAGGGCAACCTTCGAAGAAGACAATTTCAAGAGCTATATTGTACTCACGGTTTTTTCTTTTAAGAGAAAAGAAAAAGGCATCGGAATATGATGAATTTTAAAAATTTTCATGACATGCATACCCATATTACAAAACCCTATCAGCTCACAGCAGTCAGAATGGCCATTAGGAAAAATGCTGCAAAAAATAAACGGTGAAGGGAGTGTGGAGAAATGCGTACCCTCGGTTGTAAGGGGGGGCATGTAAAGAGCCACTAATGAAAACACAATGTAGGTGCTTTGAAAAGGGAAACAATGAACTACCAGTCCATCAATCACAACCACTGCTTGGCCTATCACCTGAGAAAATGAGAATCAAAAAGTCACAGGCTGGGAAACCTGTATGCCAGCAATATTTACCATAGGCAGCGCTTGGAAGAAATGAAAATGTCCATCAACCGAGGAATGCACCAAGAAGAAGTGGTCCACGTACACAATGGAATATTACTGTAATAATAAATATAAATTAAATTTAAAAACAAAGAAAAGCAAGGAGACATCAACATTTGTGGGTTTATCCGGGCACATTGCACTCTAATTTATAACCGAAAAACAACACTGGCCGGTAGGTCTGTTTCCCTAGTACCAGCAAGGGGAACGTAGAAAGGCTGTCGCTCTCTGGCCGTTACCTGCAAAAGCAGGTTTAAAGCCTGAGCTAATGGTCACTTCATATGAACAAGTACTGCAGGGCTGTAAATGAAACCTGCCCTCAAAATGTCTTGAGGGAGATAATGGCCAAAATATTTCAAATGGTGACACATACTTTAAGAAAACACTTTGAAGAAATAAGCTCTCATCACAGCTGGAAAAATAAAAAGGACATGTCTTACAGCTCAATTTCAACGCATTATGAGACACATGCAAATTCAACCACAAAGAGGTATCAGCTCACATCACTCAGAATAACCATCAGCAAAAACTACAAAGAATAAATGCTGAAGGTGCTGGGAAGAAATGCATACCCTCCACTTTAAGTGGGACGTAACCTGGAAAGAGCCACTAAAGAGAACAGAATAGAGGTGCCTTTAAAAGGTAAACATTGAGCTACCATATGATCCAGCAGACCTATTCCTGGACCTATAACCTAAGAAGACAGAATTGGAAGGACACAGGTACGCAAATCTGCATTGCATAGTATAACAATCGCCAAGATATGGAAGTAACCAAAAAGTCCAACGACAGATGGGTGGACAATGAAGAACTGCTACATGTACAGATGGAATATGAGCTAGTGAAAAAATGAAACAATGCCATTTGCAGCACCATAGATGAGTCTAGAAGTAATCACGCAACTTGGTGTAAGTGAGAAAGCGAAAGACACATATCCTATCATATCACATATAGGTGTTACCTAAAAAATGATACAAAGGTATTTCCACAGAGAAACACTATCATAGATTCATTAAAAAAAACTTATGGTTCACCAAATGGAAAGGTGTGAGGATTGGATACATTACTGTATTGAGGTTAACAGAGTGATACAAACATATGTGAAATATATAATCACCAAAGACCTACGCAATACCAAGAGAAGACTACTCAACATTGTGTCATATCCTACATGGGAAAAGGATCCGAAGAAAAATAGATATATGTATATGTGTGAAAGAACCACATCTTGCACACCTAGAACAAACAAAACATTGTAATCAAGTTTGCTGTGATAAAAAATAAAAATTAAGTTAAAGATACCAACAAGAAGTAATGAGACATAAACTTAAAGGGCTTTTTCCTCGCACATTCCATTCTAATTTACAACCTAGAACACCACTTCCAGTAAGGCTCTGTTGCCCTAGTAACCAGATTTGGTAAAGGAGAAATGCTGCCGCCTTGTGGCCGATTCCCGCAACAGCAGCTTTTAACCCACAGCTAATGGTCACTTACCATTCACAAGGACTCAGGGCTGTAAAGGACACCTGCCCTCAAAATTGTGCTGAGGTAGGGAATGGATAAAAAAAATTCAAAACAGGCAAAATGTTCACGAAGCTAGTATGAAGAGGTAAGTTGTACTCACTCTCTTTTTAAAGAAAGGAAAATGGATAAAAGCTCAACCTCAGGAAGTATTAGACTCATGCAATCTAATCTACAAAAAGTTTTCAACTCACACCCGTCGACTGACCATTGGCAAAAAGTCTACAAACAATCAACGCTGAAGAGGTTTTAGAGAACTGTGTACCCTCTAGCTGCTGGTGAGATGTAAAAGGGTTAAACGCTAATAATGAGAACAGAAAGGAGCTGCGTTGAAAAGGAAAAATTGAGGTACCATTCAATCCAGCAGGCGCACCAATGGGCCTCTCACCTGAGAAGACCAGAATGAAGAAGACCTGGGCTGCAAAAGCTGCACTGCAGCCTTATTCACAATAGACAAGACAGTGAAGCAACCAACATGTCCATCAACAGATGAAAGGAAAAAGAAGAAGCGGCCCATGTACACAATGAATACTAGCCATGGAAAACAATGAAACACTGCTCTTTGAGACACCATAGATGATCTTGGAGATAATCACAGAACATGAGGTAAGTCGGAAAGCAAAAGTCCTATATCCTATGATATCACTTATACGCGTTCTCTAATAACTGACACAAATGAACATATTTCCACTGAGAAAGTCAATCACAGACTTATTAAAAAAAACTATGCTTATCTACAAGGAAAGGTGGGGGGAATGGATACATGAAGATTAGCGTTACCATATGTATACAAATACATATTATATACATATATCAAAAAGACCGACCATATAGCAAGGAAGGTTTACGGAACACTGTGTAAGAATTTACACGGGAAGAGGATCTCTACATAAATAGGTATATAGAATATGTAGATGAACCAGAGTATGTACACCTTGGACAAGCAACATTCTAACCATTACCCCAATTGAAAAAATTAAAACAACGAACTAGGAGTAATGAGACATAAACTTATGGGGGGTTCTCCTGGCACATTCCATTCAAATTTACAACCTAGGCAAACGACTTCCAGAACGGCTCTGCTGCCCTAGTACCAAGATTTGGGAATGGAGAAATGCTGCATCCTTGTGGCCGTTTCCCACAACAGCAGCTTTAAACCCACTGCAAAAGGTCACTAAATATTCACCAATTGCAGGTCTGTAAATGACACCTGCCCTCCAAAAAATACTGAGGTCGAAAATCGACCAAAATATTCTAGAGTGCAACCTTCCAAAAAGAAAATTTGAAGAGGTATATTGTACTCACACGTTTTTTCTTTTTTCTTTTAACAGAAAAGGAAAAGGCGTGGAAAAAGTTTGAATTGTAGGAATTTTTACAGACATGTAAACCAAAATTACAAAAACCTATCAGCTCACACCAGTCAGAATGGCCATCAACAAAAATGCTGCAAACAAGAAACGCTGACGTGATTGTGGAGAAATGCGTACCCTCAATTCTAAGGGGGACGTGGTATGAGCCACTAATGAAAGCACAATTGAGGTGCCTTGAAAAGGTAAACGTTGAGCTACCATAGCAGTCAATCAATCATACCCACTGCTGGGTCTATCACCTGAGAAAATGAAAATCAAAAATCGCAGGCTGGCAATCCTGCACTCCAGCAATATTTACCATAGGCAACACTTGGAAGCAACGAAAATGTCCATCAACAGAGGAATGCACCAAGAAGAAGTGGTCCATGTACACAATGGAATATTAGCCATGGAAAACATTGAAGCACTGCTCTTTGAGGCACCATAGATGAGCCTGGAGATAATCACAAAACATGAAGGAGGTCGGAAAGCAAAAGACCTATATCTTATCACTTATGGCATTATCTAATAACTGACACAGATGAACATATTTCCAAAGAGAAAGACACTCACAGGCGTAGAAAACAAACTATGCTCATCTAAAAGGAAAGGAGGGGGGAAATTGAGAAATGAAGATGAGTGTTACTATACATATTCAAATACATATTATATACATGTATCAAAAAGATCGAACATATAGCAAGGGAGGTCGACGGAACACTGTAATATTTTATATGGGAAGAGGATCTGTACATTAATAGACATACATAATGTCCAAATGAACTAGATTGTGTACACCTAGGACAAACAATATTCTAAACTTTACCCAGATTTAAAAAATTTTAAAAACCAAGAAGAAGTAATGAGACATAAACGTATGGGGATTTCTCCAGGCAAATTCCATTCTAATTTACAACCTGGACAATGACTTCCAGAAAGGCTCTGCTGCCCTAGAACCCAGCTTGGGGAATGGAGAAATGCTACCTCCTTGTGGACGTTTCCCACAACAGCAGCTTTGAACCCACTGCAAAAGGTCACTAAATTTTCACCAACTTGCAGTTCTGTAAATGGCGCCTGCCCTCCAGAAAATTTCTGGGGTCAAAAATCGACCAAAAAATTCAGAAGAGGGCAACCTTCGAAGAAGACAATTTCAAGAGCTGTATTGTACTCACGGTTTTTTCTTTTAAGAGAAAAGAAAAAGGCATAGGAATATGATGAATTTTAAAAATTTTCATGACATGCATACCCATATTACAAAACCCTATCAGCTCACAGCAGTCAGAATGGCCATTAGGAAAAATGCTGCAAAAAATAAACGGTGAAGGGAGTGTGGAGAAATGCGTACCCTCGGTTGTAAGGGGGGGCATGTAAAGAGCCACTAATGAAAACACAATGTAGGTGCTTTGAAAAGGGAAACATTGAACTACCAGTCCATCAATCACAACCACTGCTTGGCCTATCACCTGAGAAAATGAGAATCAAAAAGTCACAGGCTGGGAAACCTGTATGCCAGCAATATTTACCATAGCCAGCACTTGGAAGAAATGAAAATGTCCATCAACCGAGGAATGCACGAAGAAGAAGTGGTCCACGTACACAATGGAATATTACTCTAATAATAAATATAAATTAAATTTAAAAACAAAGAAAAGCAAGGAGACATCAACATTTGTGGGTTTATCCGGGCACATTGCACTCTAATTTATAACCGAAGAACACCACTGGCCGGTAGGTCTGTTTCCCTAGTACCAGCAAGGGGAACGTAGAAAGGCTGTCGCTCTCTGGCCGTTACCTGCAAAAGCAGGTTTAAAGCCTGAGCTAATGGTCACTTCATATGAACAAGTACTGCAGGGCTGTAAATGAAACCTGCCCTCAAAATGTCTTGAGGGAGATAATGGCCAAAATATTTCAAATGGTGACACATACTTTAAGAAAACACTTTGAAGAAATAAGCTCTCATCACAGCTGGAAAAATAAAAAGGACATGTCTTACAGCTCAATTTCAACGCATTATGAGACACATGCAAATTCAACCACAAAGAGGTATCAGCTCACACCACTCAGAATAACCATCAGCAAAAACTACAAAGAATAAATGCTGAAGGTGCTGGGAAGAAATGCATACCCTCCGCTTTAAGTGGGACGTAACCTGGAAAGAGCCACTAAAGCGAACAGAATAGAGGTGCCTTTAAAAGGTAAACATTGAGCTACCATATGATCCAGCAGACCTATTCCTGGACCTATAACCTAAGAAGACAGAATTGGAAGGACACAGGTACGCAAATCTGCATTGCATAGTATAACAATCGCCAAGATATGGAAGTAACCAAAAAGTCCAACGACAGATGGGTGGACAATGAAGAACTGCTACATGTACAGATGGAATATGAGCTAGTGAAAAAAATGAAACAATGCCATTTGCAGCACCATAGATGAGTCTAGAAGTAATCACGCAACTTGGAGTAAGTGAGAAAGCGAAAGACACATATCCTATCATATCACATATAGGTGTTACCTAAAAAATGATACAAACAAAGGTATTTCCACAGAGAAACACTATCATAGATTCATTAAAAAAACTTATGGTTCACCAAATGGAAAGGTGTGAGGATTGAATACATTACCATATTGAGGTTAACAGAGAGATATAAACACATGTGAAATATATAATCACCAAAAACCTACGCAATACCAAGAGAAGACTACTCAACATTGTGTCGTAACCTACGTGGGAAAAGGATCCGAAGAAAAATAGATATATGTATATGTGTGAAAGAACCACATCTTGCACACTTAGAACAAACAAAACATTGTAATCAAGTTTGCTGTGATAAAACATAAAAATTAAGTTAAAGATACCAACAAGAAGTAATGAGACATAAACTTAAAGGGCTTTTTCCTCACACATTCCATTCTAATTTACAACCTAGAACACCACTTCCAGTAAGGCTCTGTTGCCCTAGTAACCAGATTTGGTAAAGGAGAAATGCTGCCGCCTTGTGGCCGATTCCCACAACAGCAGCTTTTAACCCACAGCTAATGGTCACTTACCATTCACAAGGACTCAGGGCTGTAAAGGACACCTGCCCTCAAAATTGTGCTGAGGTAGGGAATGGATAAAAAAAATTCAAAACAGGCAAAATGTTCACGAAGCTAGTATGAAGAGGTAAGTTGTACTCACTCTCTTTTTAAAGAAAGGAAAATGGATAAAAGCTCAACCTCAGGAAGTATTAGACTCATGCAATCTAATCTACAAAAAGTTTTCAACTCACACCCGTCGACTGACCATTGGCAAAAAGTCTACAAACAATCAACGCTGAAGAGGTTTTAGAGAACTGTGTACCCTCTAGCTGCTGGTGAGATGTAAAAGGGTTAAACGCTAATAATGAGAACAGAAAGGAGCTGCGTTGAAAAGGAAAAATTGAGGTACCATTCAATCCAGCAGGCGCACCAATGGGCCTCTCACCTGAGAAGACCAGAATGAAGAAGACCCGGGCTGCAAAAGCTGCACTGCAGCCTTATTCACAATAGACAAGACAGTGAAGCAACCAAAATGTCCATCAACAGATGAAAGGAAAAAGAAGAAGCGGTCCATGTACACAATGAATACTAGCCATGGAAAACAATGAAACACTGCTCTTTGAGACACCATAGATGATCTTGGAGATAATCACAGGACATGAGGTAAGTCGGAAAGCAAAAGTCCTATATCCTATGATATCACTTATACGCGTTCTCTAATAACTGACACAAATGAACATATTTCCACTGAGAAAGTCAATCACAGACTTATTAAAAAAAACTATGCTTATCTACAAGGAAAGGTGGGGGGAATGGATACATGAAGATTAGCGTTACCATATGTATACAAATACATATTATATACATATATCAAAAAGACCGACCATATAGCAAGGAAGGTTTACGGAACACTGTGTAAGAATTTACACGGGAAGAGGATCTCTACATAAATAGGTATATAGAATATGTAGATGAACCAGAGTATGTACACCTTGGACAAGCAACATTCTAACCATTACCCCAATTGAAAAAATTAAAACAACGAACTAGGAGTAATGAGACATAAACTTATGGGGGGTTCTCCTGGCACATTCCATTCAAATTTACAACCTAGGCAAACGACTTCCAGAAAGGCTCTGCTGCCCTAGAACCCAGATTGGGGAATGGAGAAATGCTACCTCCTTGTGGACGTTTCCCACAACAGCAGCTTTGAACTCACTGCAAACGGTCACTAAATTTTCACCAACTTGCAGTTCTGTAAATTGCGCCTGGCCTCCAGAAAATTTCTGGGGTCAAAAATCGATCAAAAAATTCAGAAGAGGGCAACCTTCGAAGAAGACAATTTCAAGAGCTATATTGTACTCACGGTTTTTTCTTTTAAGAGAAAAGAAAAAGGCATCGGAATATGATGAATTTTAAAAATTTTCATGACATGCATACCCATATTACAAAACCCTATCAGCTCACAGCAGTCAGAATGGCCATTAGGAAAAATGCTGCAAAAAATAAACGGTGAAGGGAGTGTGGAGAAATGCGTACCCTCGGTTGTAAGGGGGGGCATGTAAAGAGCCACTAATGAAAACACAATGTAGGTGCTTTGAAAAGGGAAACAATGAACTACCAGTCCATCAATCACAACCACTGCTTGGCCTATCACCTGAGAAAATGAGAATCAAAAAGTCACAGGCTGGGAAACCTGTATGCCAGCAATATTTACCATAGGCAGCGCTTGGAAGAAATGAAAATGTCCATCAACCGAGGAATGCACCAAGAAGAAGTGGTCCACGTACACAATGGAATATTACTGTAATAATAAATATAAATTAAATTTAAAAACAAAGAAAAGCAAGGAGACATCAACATTTGTGGGTTTATCCGGGCACATTGCACTCTAATTTATAACCGAAAAACAACACTGGCCGGTAGGTCTGTTTCCCTAGTACCAGCAAGGGGAACGTAGAAAGGCTGTCGCTCTCTGGCCGTTACCTGCAAAAGCAGGTTTAAAGCCTGAGCTAATGGTCACTTCATATGAACAAGTACTGCAGGGCTGTAAATGAAACCTGCCCTCAAAATGTCTTGAGGGAGATAATGGCCAAAATATTTCAAATGGTGACACATACTTTAAGAAAACACTTTGAAGAAATAAGCTCTCATCACAGCTGGAAAAATAAAAAGGACATGTCTTACAGCTCAATTTCAACGCATTATGAGACACATGCAAATTCAACCACAAAGAGGTATCAGCTCACATCACTCAGAATAACCATCAGCAAAAACTACAAAGAATAAATGCTGAAGGTGCTGGGAAGAAATGCATACCCTCCACTTTAAGTGGGACGTAACCTGGAAAGAGCCACTAAAGAGAACAGAATAGAGGTGCCTTTAAAAGGTAAACATTGAGCTACCATATGATCCAGCAGACCTATTCCTGGACCTATAACCTAAGAAGACAGAATTGGAAGGACACAGGTACGCAAATCTGCATTGCATAGTATAACAATCGCCAAGATATGGAAGTAACCAAAAAGTCCAACGACAGATGGGTGGACAATGAAGAACTGCTACATGTACAGATGGAATATGAGCTAGTGAAAAAATGAAACAATGCCATTTGCAGCACCATAGATGAGTCTAGAAGTAATCACGCAACTTGGTGTAAGTGAGAAAGCGAAAGACACATATCCTATCATATCACATATAGGTGTTACCTAAAAAATGATACAAAGGTATTTCCACAGAGAAACACTATCATAGATTCATTAAAAAAAACTTATGGTTCACCAAATGGAAAGGTGTGAGGATTGGATACATTACTGTATTGAGGTTAACAGAGTGATACAAACATATGTGAAATATATAATCACCAAAGACCTACGCAATACCAAGAGAAGACTACTCAACATTGTGTCATATCCTACATGGGAAAAGGATCCGAAGAAAAATAGATATATGTATATGTGTGAAAGAACCACATCTTGCACACCTAGAACAAACAAAACATTGTAATCAAGTTTGCTGTGATAAAAAATAAAAATTAAGTTAAAGATACCAACAAGAAGTAATGAGACATAAACTTAAAGGGCTTTTTCCTCGCACATTCCATTCTAATTTACAACCTAGAACACCACTTCCAGTAAGGCTCTGTTGCCCTAGTAACCAGATTTGGTAAAGGAGAAATGCTGCCGCCTTGTGGCCGATTCCCGCAACAGCAGCTTTTAACCCACAGCTAATGGTCACTTACCATTCACAAGGACTCAGGGCTGTAAAGGACACCTGCCCTCAAAATTGTGCTGAGGTAGGGAATGGATAAAAAAAATTCAAAACAGGCAAAATGTTCACGAAGCTAGTATGAAGAGGTAAGTTGTACTCACTCTCTTTTTAAAGAAAGGAAAATGGATAAAAGCTCAACCTCAGGAAGTATTAGACTCATGCAATCTAATCTACAAAAAGTTTTCAACTCACACCCGTCGACTGACCATTGGCAAAAAGTCTACAAACAATCAATGCTGAAGAGGTTTTAGAGAACTGTGTACCCTCTAGCTGCTGGTGAGATGTAAAAGGGTTAAACGCTAATAATGAGAACAGAAAGGAGCTGCGTTGAAAAGGAAAAATTGAGGTACCATTCAATCCAGCAGGCGCACCAATGGGCCTCTCACCTGAGAAGACCAGAATGAAGAAGACCCGGGCTGCAAAAGCTGCACTGCAGCCTTATTCACAATAGACAAGACAGTGAAGCAACCAAAATGTCCATCAACAGATGAAAGGAAAAAGAAGAAGCGGCCCATGTACACAATGAATACTAGCCATGGAAAACGATGAAACACTGCTCTTTGAGACACCATAGATGATCTTGGAGATAATCACAGAACATGAGGTAAGTCGGAAAGCAAAAGTCCTATATCCTATGATATCACTTATACGCGTTCTCTAATAACTGACACAAATGAACATATTTCCACTGAGAAAGTCAATCACAGACTTATTAAAAAAAACTATGCTTATCTACAAGGAAAGGTGGGGGGAATGGATACATGAAGATTAGCGTTACCATATGTATACAAATACATATTATATACATATATCAAAAAGACCGACCATATAGCAAGGAAGGTTTACGGAACACTGTGTAAGAATTTACACGGGAAGAGGATCTCTACATAAATAGGTATATAGAATATGTAGATGAACCAGAGTATGTACACCTTGGACAAGCAACATTCTAACCATTACCCCAATTGAAAAAATTAAAACAACGAACTAGGAGTAATGAGACATAAACTTATGGGGGGTTCTCCTGGCACATTCCATTCAAATTTACAACCTAGGCAAACGACTTCCAGAACGGCTCTGCTGCCCTAGTACCCAGATTTGGGAATGGAGAAATGCTGCATCCTTGTGGCCGTTTCCCACAACAGCAGCTTTAAACCCACTGCAAAAGGTCACTAAATATTCACCAATTGCAGGTCTGTAAATGACACCTGCCCTCCAAAAAATACTGAGGTCGAAAATCGACCAAAATATTCTAGAGTGCAACCTTCCAAAAAGAAAATTTGAAGAGGTATATTGTACTCACACTTTTTTTCTTTTTTCTTTTAACAGAAAAGGAAACGGCGTGGAAAAAGGATGAATTGTAGGAATTTTTACAGACATGTAAACCAAAATTACAAAAACCTATCAGCTCACACCAGTCAGAATGGCCATCAACAAAAATGCTGCAAACAAGAAACGCTGACGTGATTGTGGAGAAATGCGTACCCTCAATTCTAAGGGGGACGTGGTACGAGCCACTAATGAAAGCACAATTGAGGTGCCTTGAAAAGGTAAACGTTGAGCTACCATACCAGTCAATCAATCATACCCACTGCTGGGTCTATCACCTGAGAAAATGAAAATCAAAAATCGCAGGCTGGCAATCCTGCACTCCAGCAATATTTACCATAGGCAACACTTGGAAGCAACGAAAATGTCCATCAACAGAGGAATGCACCAAGAAGAAGTGGTCCATGTACACAATGGAATATTAGCCATGGAAAACATTGAAGCACTGCTCTTTGAGGCACCATAGATGAGCCTGGAGATAATCACAAAACATGAAGGAGGTCGGAAAGCAAAAGACCTATATCTTATCACTTATGGCATTATCTAATAACTGACACAGATGAACATATTTCCAAAGAGAAAGACACTCACAGGCGTAGAAAACAAACTATGCTCATCTAAAAGGAAAGGAGGGGGGAAATTGAGAAATGAAGATGAGTGTTACTATACATATTCAAATACATATTATATACATGTATCAAAAAGATCGAACATATAGCAAGGGAGGTCGACGGAACACTGTAATATTTTATATGGGAAGAGGATCTGTACATTAATAGACATACATAATGTCCAAATGAACTAGATTGTGTACACCTAGGACAAACAATATTCTAAACTTTACCCAGATTTAAAAAATTTTAAAAACCAAGAAGAAGTAATGAGACATAAACTTATGGGGATTTCTCCAGGCAAATTCCATTCTAATTTACAACCTGGACAATGACTTCCAGAAAGGCTCTGCTGCCCTAGAACCCAGCTTGGGGAATGGAGAAATGCTACCTCCTTGTGGACGTTTCCCACAACAGCAGCTTTGAACCCACTGCAAAAGGTCACTAAATTTTCACCAACTTGCAGTTCTGTAAATGGCGCCTGCCCTCCAGAAAATTTCTGGGGTCAAAAATCGACCAAAAAATTCAGAAGAGGGCAACCTTCGAAGAAGACAATTTCAAGAGCTGTATTGTACTCACGGTTTTTTTCTTTTAAGAGAAAAGAAAAAGGCATAGGAATATGATGAATTTTAAAAATTTTCATGACATGCATACCCATATTACAAAACCCTATCAGCTCACAGCAGTCAGAATGGCCATTAGGAAAAATGCTGCAAAAAATAAACGGTGAAGGGAGTGTGGAGAAATGCGTACCCTCGGTTGTAAGGGGGGGCATGTAAAGAGCCACTAATGAAAACACAATGTAGGTGCTTTGAAAAGGGAAACATTGAACTACCAGTCCATCAATCACAACCACTGCTTGGCCTATCACCTGAGAAAATGAGAATCAAAAAGTCACAGGCTGGGAAACCTGTATGCCAGCAATATTTACCATAGCCAGCACTTGGAAGCAATGAAAATGTCCATCAACCGAGGAATGCACCAAGAAGAAGTGGTCCACGTACACAATGGAATATTACTCTAATAATAAATATAAATTAAATTTAAAAACAAAGAAAAGCAAGGAGACATCAACATTTGTGGGTTTATCCGGGCACATTGCACTCTAATTTATAACCGAAGAACACCACTGGCCGGTAGGTCTGTTTCCCTAGTACCAGCAAGGGGAACGTAGAAAGGCTGTCGCTCTCTGGCCGTTACCTGCAAAAGCAGGTTTAAAGCCTGAGCTAATGGTCACTTCATATGAACAAGTACTGCAGGGCTGTAAATGAAACCTGCCCTCAAAATGTCTTGAGGGAGATAATGGCCAAAATATTTCAAATGGTGACACATACTTTAAGAAAACACTTTGAAGAAATAAGCTCTCATCACAGCTGGAAAAATAAAAAGGACATGTCTTACAGCTCAATTTCAACGCATTATGAGACACATGCAAATTCAACCACAAAGAGGTATCAGCTCACACCACTCAGAATAACCATCAGCAAAAACTACAAAGAATAAATGCTGAAGGTGCTGGGAAGAAATGCATACCCTCCGCTTTAAGTGGGACGTAACCTGGAAAGAGCCACTAAAGCGAACAGAATAGAGGTGCCTTTAAAAGGTAAACATTGAGCTACCATATGATCCAGCAGACCTATTCCTGGACCTATAACCTAAGAAGACAGAATTGGAAGGACACAGGTACGCAAATCTGCATTGCATAGTATAACAATCGCCAAGATATGGAAGTAACTAAAAAGTCCAACGACAGATGGGTGGACAATGAAGAACTGCTACATGTACAGATGGAATATGAGCTAGTGAAAAAATGAAACAATGCCATCTGCAGCACCATAGATGAGTCTAGAAGTAATCACGCAACTTGGAGTAAGTGAGAAAGCGAAAGACACATATCCTATCATATCACATATAGGTGTTACCTAAAAAAAGATACAAACAAAGGTATTTCCACAGAGAAACACTATCATAGATTCATTAAAAAAACTTATGGTTCACCAAATGGAAAGGTGTGAGGATTGAATACATTACCATATTGAGGTTAACAGAGAGATACAAACACATGTGAAATATATAATCACCAAAGACCTACGCAATACCAAGAGAAGACTACTCAACATTGTGTCGTAACCTACATGGGAAAAGGATCCGAAGAAAAATAGATATATGTATATGTGTGAAAGAACCACATCTTGCACACCTAGAACAAACAAAACATTGTAATCAAGTTTGCTGTGATAAAAAATAAAAATTAAGTTAAAAATACCAACAAGAAGTAATGAGACATAAACTTAAAGGGATTTTTCCTCACACATTCCATTCTAATTTACAACCTAGAACACCACTTCCAGTAAGGCTCTGTTGCCCTAGTAACCAGATTTGGTAAAGGAGAAATGCTGCCGCCTTGTGGCCGATTCCCGCAACAGCAGGTTTTAACCCACAGCTAATGGTCACTTACCATTCACAAGGACTCAGGGCTGTAAAGGACACCTGCCCTCAAAATTGTGCTGAGGTAGGGAATGGATAAAAAAAATTCAAAACAGGCAAAATGTTCACGAAGCTAGTATGAAGAGGTAAGTTGTACTCACTCTCTTTTTAAAGAAAGGAAAATGGATAAAAGCTCAACCTCAGGAAGTATTAGACTCATGCAATCTAATCTACAAAAAGTTTTCAACTCACACCCGTCGACTGACCATTGGCAAAAAGTCTACAAACAATCAACGCTGAAGAGGTTTTAGAGAACTGTGTACCCTCTAGCTGCTGGTGAGATGTAAAAGGGTTAAACGCTAATAATGAGAACAGAAAGGAGCTGCGTTGAAAAGGAAAAATTGAGGTACCATTCAATCCAGCAGGCGCACCAATGGGCCTCTCACCTGAGAAGACCAGAATGAAGAAGACCCGGGCTGCAAAAGCTGCACTGCAGCCTTATTCACAATAGACAAGACAGTGAAGCAACCAAAATGTCCATCAACAGATGAAAGGAAAAAGAAGAAGCGGTCCATGTACACAATGAATACTAGCCATGGAAAACAATGAAACACTGCTCTTTGAGACACCATAGATGATCTTGGAGATAATCACAGAACATGAGGTAACTCGGAAAGCAAAAGTCCTATATCCTATGATATCACTTATACGCGTTCTCTAATAACTGACACAAATGAACATATTTCCACTGAGAAAGTCAATCACAGACTTATTAAAAAAAACTATGCTTATCTACAAGGAAAGGTGGGGGGAATGGATACATGAAGATTAGCGTTACCATATGTATACAAATACATATTATATACATATATCAAAAAGACCGACCATATAGCAAGGAAGGTTTACGGAACACTGTGTAAGAATTTACACGGGAAGAGGATCTCTACATAAATAGGTATATAGAATATGTAGATGAACCAGAGTATGTACACCTTGGACAAGCAACATTCTAACCATTACCCCAATTGAAAAAATTAAAACAACGAACTAGGAGTAATGAGACATAAACTTATGGGGGGTTCTCCTGGCACATTCCATTCAAATTTACAACCTAGGCAAACGACTTCCAGAAAGGCTCTGCTGCCCTAGAACCCAGATTGGGGAATGGAGAAATGCTACCTCCTTGTGGACGTTTCCCACAACAGCAGCTTTGAACTCACTGCAAAAGGTCACTAAATTTTCACCAACTTGCAGTTCTGTAAATTGCGCCTGGCCTCCAGAAAATTTCTGGGGTCAAAAATCGATCAAAAAATTCAGAAGAGGGCAACCTTCGAAGAAGACAATTTCAAGAGCTATATTGTACTCACGGTTTTTTCTTTTAAGAGAAAAGAAAAAGGCATCGGAATATGATGAATTTTAAAAATTTTCATGACATGCATACCCATATTACAAAACCCTATCAGCTCACAGCAGTCAGAATGGCCATTAGGAAAAATGCTGCAAAAAATAAACGGTGAAGGGAGTGTGGAGAAATGCGTACCCTCGGTTGTAAGGGGGGGCATGTAAAGAGCCACTAATGAAAACACAATGTAGGTGCTTTGAAAAGGGAAACAATGAACTACCAGTCCATCAATCACAACCACTGCTTGGCCTATCACCTGAGAAAATGAGAATCAAAAAGTCACAGGCTGGGAAACCTGTATGCCAGCAATATTTACCATAGGCAGCGCTTGGAAGAAATGAAAATGTCCATCAACCGAGGAATGCACCAAGAAGAAGTGGTCCACGTACACAATGGAATATTACTGTAATAATAAATATAAATTAAATTTAAAAACAAAGAAAAGCAAGGAGACATCAACATTTGTGGGTTTATCCGGGCACATTGCACTCTAATTTATAACCGAAAAACAACACTGGCCGGTAGGTCTGTTTCCCTAGTACCAGCAAGGGGAACGTAGAAAGGCTGTCGCTCTCTGGCCGTTACCTGCAAAAGCAGGTTTAAAGCCTGAGCTAATGGTCACTTCATATGAACAAGTACTGCAGGGCTGTAAATGAAACCTGCCCTCAAAATGTCTTGAGGGAGATAATGGCCAAAATATTTCAAATGGTGACACATACTTTAAGAAAACACTTTGAAGAAATAAGCTCTCATCACAGCTGGAAAAATAAAAAGGACATGTCTTACAGCTCAATTTCAACGCATTATGAGACACATGCAAATTCAACCACAAAGAGGTATCAGCTCACATCACTCAGAATAACCATCAGCAAAAACTACAAAGAATAAATGCTGAAGGTGCTGGGAAGAAATGCATACCCTCCACTTTAAGTGGGACGTAACCTGGAAAGAGCCACTAAAGAGAACAGAATAGAGGTGCCTTTAAAAGGTAAACATTGAGCTACCATATGATCCAGCAGACCTATTCCTGGACCTATAACCTAAGAAGACAGAATTGGAAGGACACAGGTACGCAAATCTGCATTGCATAGTATAACAATCGCCAAGATATGGAAGTAACCAAAAAGTCCAACGACAGATGGGTGGACAATGAAGAACTGCTACATGTACAGATGGAATATGAGCTAGTGAAAAAATGAAACAATGCCATTTGCAGCACCATAGATGAGTCTAGAAGTAATCACGCAACTTGGTGTAAGTGAGAAAGCGAAAGACACATATCCTATCATATCACATATAGGTGTTACCTAAAAAATGATACAAAGGTATTTCCACAGAGAAACACTATCATAGATTCATTAAAAAAAACTTATGGTTCACCAAATGGAAAGGTGTGAGGATTGGATACATTACTGTATTGAGGTTAACAGAGTGATACAAACATATGTGAAATATATAATCACCAAAGACCTACGCAATACCAAGAGAAGACTACTCAACATTGTGTCATATCCTACATGGGAAAAGGATCCGAAGAAAAATAGATATATGTATATGTGTGAAAGAACCACATCTTGCACACCTAGAACAAACAAAACATTGTAATCAAGTTTGCTGTGATAAAAAATAAAAATTAAGTTAAAGATACCAACAAGAAGTAATGAGACATAAACTTAAAGGGCTTTTTCCTCGCACATTCCATTCTAATTTACAACCTAGAACACCACTTCCAGTAAGGCTCTGTTGCCCTAGTAACCAGATTTGGTAAAGGAGAAATGCTGCCGCCTTGTGGCCGATTCCCGCAACAGCAGCTTTTAACCCACAGCTAATGGTCACTTACCATTCACAAGGACTCAGGGCTGTAAAGGACACCTGCCCTCAAAATTGTGCTGAGGTAGGGAATGGATAAAAAAAATTCAAAACAGGCAAAATGTTCACGAAGCTAGTATGAAGAGGTAAGTTGTACTCACTCTCTTTTTAAAGAAAGGAAAATGGATAAAAGCTCAACCTCAGGAAGTATTAGACTCATGCAATCTAATCTACAAAAAGTTTTCAACTCACACCCGTCGACTGACCATTGGCAAAAAGTCTACAAACAATCAATGCTGAAGAGGTTTTAGAGAACTGTGTACCCTCTAGCTGCTGGTGAGATGTAAAAGGGTTAAACGCTAATAATGAGAACAGAAAGGAGCTGCGTTGAAAAGGAAAAATTGAGGTACCATTCAATCCAGCAGGCGCACCAATGGGCCTCTCACCTGAGAAGACCAGAATGAAGAAGACCCGGGCTGCAAAAGCTGCACTGCAGCCTTATTCACAATAGACAAGACAGTGAAGCAACCAAAATGTCCATCAACAGATGAAAGGAAAAAGAAGAAGCGGCCCATGTACACAATGAATACTAGCCATGGAAAACGATGAAACACTGCTCTTTGAGACACCATAGATGATCTTGGAGATAATCACAGAACATGAGGTAAGTCGGAAAGCAAAAGTCCTATATCCTATGATATCACTTATACGCGTTCTCTAATAACTGACACAAATGAACATATTTCCACTGAGAAAGTCAATCACAGACTTATTAAAAAAAACTATGCTTATCTACAAGGAAAGGTGGGGGGAATGGATACATGAAGATTAGCGTTACCATATGTATACAAATACATATTATATACATATATCAAAAAGACCGACCATATAGCAAGGAAGGTTTACGGAACACTGTGTAAGAATTTACACGGGAAGAGGATCTCTACATAAATAGGTATATAGAATATGTAGATGAACCAGAGTATGTACACCTTGGACAAGCAACATTCTAACCATTACCCCAATTGAAAAAATTAAAACAACGAACTAGGAGTAATGAGACATAAACTTATGGGGGGTTCTCCTGGCACATTCCATTCAAATTTACAACCTAGGCAAACGACTTCCAGAACGGCTCTGCTGCCCTAGTACCCAGATTTGGGAATGGAGAAATGCTGCATCCTTGTGGCCATTTCCCACAACAGCAGCTTTAAACCCACTGCAAAAGGTCGCTAAATATTCACCAATTGCAGGTCTGTAAATGACACCTGCACCCAAAAAATACTGAGGTCGAAAATCGACCAAAATATTCTAGAGTGCAACCTTCCAAAAAGAAAATTTGAAGAGGTATATTATACTCACACTTTTTTTTCTTTTTTCTTTTAACAGAAAAGAAAAAGGCGTGGAAAAATGATGAATTGTAGGAATTTTTACAGACATGTAAACCCAAATTACAAAAACCTATCAGCTCACACCAGTCAGAATGGCCATCAACAAAAATGCTGCAAACAAGAAATGCTGACGTGATTGTGGAGAAATGCGTACCCTCGATTCTAAGGGGGACGTGGTAAGAGCCACTAATGAAAGCACAATTGAGGTGCCTTGAAAAGGTAAACGTTGAGCTACCATACCAGTCAATCAATCATACCCACTGCTGGGTCTATCACCTGAGAAAATGAAAATCAAAAATCGCAGGCTGGCAATCCTGCACTCCAGCAATATTTACCATAGGCAACACTTGGAAGCAACGAAAATGTCCATCAACAGAGGAATGCACCAAGAAGAAGTGGTCCATGTACACAATGGAATATTAGCCATGGAAAACATTGAAGCACTGCTCTTTGAGGCACCATAGATGAGCCTGGAGATAATCACAAAACATGAAGGAGGTCGGAAAGCAAAAGACCTATATCTTATATTATCACTTATGGCATTATCTAATAACTGACACAGATGAACATATTTCCAAAGAGAAAGACACTCACAGGCGTAGAAAACAAACTATGCTCATCTAAAAGGAAAGGAGGGGGGAAATTGAGAAATGAAGATTAGTGTTACTATACATATTCAAATACATATTATATACATGTATCAAAAAGATCGAACATATAGCAAGGGAGGTCGACGGAACACTGTAATATTTTATATGGGAAGAGGATCTGTACATTAATAGACATACATAATGTCCAAATGAACTAGATTGTGTACACCTAGGACAAACAATATTCTAAACTTTACCCAGATTTAAAAAATTTTAAAAACCAAGAAGAAGTAATGAGACATAAACTTATGGGGATTTCTCCAGGCAAATTCCATTCTAATTTACAACCTGGACAATGACTTCCAGAAAGGCTCTGCTGCCCTAGAACCCAGATTGGGGAATGGAGAAATGCTACCTCCTTGTGGACGTTTCCCACAACAGCAGCTTTGAACTCACTGCAAAAGGTCACTAAATTTTCACCAACTTGCAGTTCTGTAAATTGCGCCTGGCCTCCAGAAAATTTCTGGGGTCAACAATCGACCAAAAAATTCAGAAGAGGGCAACCTTCGAAGAAGACAATTTCAAGAGCTATATTGTACTCACGGTTTTTTCTTTTAAGAGAAAAGAAAAAGGCATAGGAATATGATGAATTTTAAAAATTTTCATGACATGCATACCCATATTACAAAACCCTATCAGCTCACAGCAGTCAGAATGGCCATTAGGAAAAATGCTGCAAAAAGTAAACGGTGAAGGGAGTGTGGAGAAATGCGTACCCTCGGTTGTAAGGGGGGGCATGTAAAGAGCCACTAATGAAAACACAATGTAGGTGCTTTGAAAAGGGAAACAATGAACTACCAGTCCATCAATCACAACCACTGCTTGGCCTATCACCTGAGAAAATGAGAATCAAAAAGTCACAGGCTGGGAAACCTGTATGCCAGCAATATTTACCATAGGCAGCGCTTGGAAGAAATGAAAATGTCCATCAACCGAGGAATGCACCAAGAAGAAGTGGTCCACGTACACAATGGAATATTACTGTAATAATAAATATAAATTAAATTTAAAAACAAACAAAAGCAAGGAGACATCAACATTTGTGGGTTTATCCGGGCACATTGCACTCTAATTTATAACCGAAAAACAACACTGGCCGGTAGGTCTGTTTCCCTAGTACCAGCAAGGGGAACGTAGAAAGGCTGTCGCTCTCTGGCCGTTACCTGCAAAAGCAGGTTTAAAGCCTGAGCTAATGGTCACTTCATATGAACAACTACTGCAGGGCTGTAAATGAAACCTGCCCTCAAAATGTCTTGAGGGAGATAATGGCCAAAATATTTCAAATGGTGACACATACTTTAAGAAAACACTTTGAAGAAATAAGCTCTAATCACAGCTGGAAAAATAAAAAGGACATGTCTTACAGCTCAATTTCAACGCATTATGAGACACATGCAAATTCAACCACAAAGAGGTATCAGCTCACACCACTCAGAATAACCATCAGCAAAAACTACAAAGAATAAATGCTGAAGGTGCTGGGAAGAAATGCATACCCTCCACTTTAAGTGGGACGTAACCTGGAAAGAGCCACTAAAGAGAACAGAATAGAGGTGCCTTTAAAAGGTAAACATTGAGCTACCATATGATCCAGCAGACCTATTCCTGGACCTATAACCTAAGAAGACAGAATTGGAAGGACACAGGTACGCAAATCTGCATTGCATAGTATAACAATCGCCAAGATATGGAAGTAACCAAAAAGTCCAACGACAGATGGGTGGACAATGAAGAACTGCTACATGTACAGATGGAATATGAGCTAGTGAAAAAATGAAACAATGCCATTTGCAGCACCATAGATGAGTCTAGAAGTAATCACGCAACTTGGTGTAAGTGAGAAAGCGAAAGACACATATCCTATCATATCACATATAGGTGTTACCTAAAAAATGATACAAACAAAGGTATTTCCACAGAGAAACACTATCATAGATTCATTAAAAAAAACTTATGGTTCACCAAATGGAAAGGTGTGAGGATTGGATACATTACTGTATTGAGGTTAACAGAGTGATACAAACATATGTGAAATATATAATCACCAAAGACCTACGCAATACCAAGAGAAGACTACTCAACATTGTGTCGTATCCTACATGGGAAAAGGATCCGAAGAAAAATAGATATATGTATATGTGTGAAAGAACCACATCTTGCACACCTAGAACAAACAAAACATTGTAATCAAGTTTGCTGTGATAAAAAATAAAAATTAACTTAAAGATACCAACAAGAAGTAATGAGACATAAACTTAAAGGGCTTTTTCCTCGCACATTCCATTCTAATTTACAACCTAGAACACCACTTCCAGTAAGGCTCTGTTGCCCTAGTAACCAGATTTGGTAAAGGAGAAATGCTGCCGCCTTGTGGCCGATTCCCGCAACAGCAGCTTTTAACCCACAGCTAATGGTCACTTACCATTCACAAGGACTCAGGGCTGTAAAGGACACCTGCCCTCAAAATTGTGCTGAGGTAGGGAATGGATAAAAAAATTCAAAACAGGCAAAATGTTCACGAAGCTAGTATGAAGAGGTAAGTTGTACTCACTCTCTTTTTAAAGAAAGGAAAATGGATAAAAGCTCAAGCTCAGGAAGTATTAGACTCATGCAATCTAATCTACAAAAAGTTTTCAACTCACACCCGTCGACTGACCATTGGCAAAAAGTCTACAAACAATCAATGCTGAAGAGGTTTTAGAGAACTGTGTACCCACTACCTGCTGGTGAGATGTAAAAGGGTTAAACGCTAATAATGAGAACAGAAAGGAGCTGCGTTGAAAAGGAAAAATTGAGGTACCATTCAATCCAGCAGGCGCACCAATGGGCCTCTCACCTGAGAAGACCAGAATGAAGAAGACCCGGGCTGCAAAAGCTGCACTGCAGCCTTATTCACAATAGACAAGACAGTGAAGCAACCAAAATGTCCATCAACAGATGAAAGGAAAAAGAAGAAGCGGCCCATGTACACAATGAATACTAGCCATGGAAAACAATGAAACACTGCTCTTTGAGACACCATAGATGATCTTGGAGATAATCACAGAACATGAGGTAACTCGGAAAGCAAAAGTCCTATATCCTATGATATCACTTATACGCGTTCTCTAATAACTGACACAAATGAACATATTTCCACTGAGAAAGTCAATCACAGACTTATTAAAAAAAACTATGCTTATCTACAAGGAAAGGTGGGGGGAATGGATACATGAAGATTAGCGTTACCATATGTATACAAATACATATTATATACATATATCAAAAAGACCGACCATATAGCAAGGAAGGTTTACGGAACACTGTGTAAGAATTTACACGGGAAGAGGATCTCTACATAAATAGGTATATAGAATATGTAGATGAACCAGAGTATGTACACCTTGGACAAGCAACATTCTAACCATTACCCCAATTGAAAAAATTAAAACAACGAACTAGGAGTAATGAGACATAAACTTATGGGGGGTTCTCCTGGCACATTCCATTCAAATTTACAACCTAGGCAAAGGACTTCCAGAAAGGCTCTGCTGCCCTAGAACCCAGATTGGGGAATGGAGAAATGCTACCTCCTTGTGGACGTTTCCCACAACAGCAGCTTTGAACTCACTGCAAAAGGTCACTAAATTTTCACCAACTTGCAGTTCTGTAAATTGCGCCTGGCCTCCAGAAAATTTCTGGGGTCAAAAATCGATCAAAAAATTCAGAAGAGGGCAACCTTCGAAGAAGACAATTTCAAGAGCTATATTGTACTCACGGTTTTTTCTTTTAAGAGAAAAGAAAAAGGCATCGGAATATGATGAATTTTAAAAATTTTCATGACATGCATACCCATATTACAAAACCCTATCAGCTCACAGCAGTCAGAATGGCCATTAGGAAAAATGCTGCAAAAAATAAACGGTGAAGGGAGTGTGGAGAAATGCGTACCCTCGGTTGTAAGGGGGGGCATGTAAAGAGCCACTAATGAAAACACAATGTAGGTGCTTTGAAAAGGGAAACAATGAACTACCAGTCCATCAATCACAACCACTGCTTGGCCTATCACCTGAGAAAATGAGAATCAAAAAGTCACAGGCTGGGAAACCTGTATGCCAGCAATATTTACCATAGGCAGCGCTTGGAAGAAATGAAAATGTCCATCAACCGAGGAATGCACCAAGAAGAAGTGGTCCACGTACACAATGGAATATTACTGTAATAATAAATATAAATTAAATTTAAAAACAAAGAAAAGCAAGGAGACATCAACATTTGTGGGTTTATCCGGGCACATTGCACTCTAATTTATAACCGAAAAACAACACTGGCCGGTAGGTCTGTTTCCCTAGTACCAGCAAGGGGAACGTAGAAAGGCTGTCGCTCTCTGGCCGTTACCTGCAAAAGCAGGTTTAAAGCCTGAGCTAATGGTCACTTCATATGAACAAGTACTGCAGGGCTGTAAATGAAACCTGCCCTCAAAATGTCTTGAGGGAGATAATGGCCAAAATATTTCAAATGGTGACACATACTTTAAGAAAACACTTTGAAGAAATAAGCTCTCATCACAGCTGGAAAAATAAAAAGGACATGTCTTACAGCTCAATTTCAACGCATTATGAGACACATGCAAATTCAACCACAAAGAGGTATCAGCTCACACCACTCAGAATAACCATCAGCAAAAACTACAAAGAATAAATGCTGAAGGTGCTGGGAAGAAATGCATACCCTCCACTTTAAGTGGGACGTAACCTGGAAAGAGCCACTAAAGAGAACAGAATAGAGGTGCCTTTAAAAGGTAAACATTGAGCTACCATATGATCCAGCAGACCTATTCCTGGACCTATAACCTAAGAAGACAGAATTGGAAGGACACAGGTACGCAAATCTGCATTGCATAGTATAACAATCGCCAAGATATGGAAGTAACCAAAAAGTCCAACGACAGATGGGTGGACAATGAAGAACTGCTACATGTACAGATGGAATATGAGCTAGTGAAAAAATGAAACAATGCCATTTGCAGCACCATAGATGAGTCTAGAAGTAATCACGCAACTTGGTGTAAGTGAGAAAGCGAAAGACACATATCCTATCATATCACATATAGGTGTTACCTAAAAAATGATACAAAGGTATTTCCACAGAGAAACACTATCATAGATTCATTAAAAAAAACTTATGGTTCACCAAATGGAAAGGTGTGAGGATTGGATACATTACTGTATTGAGGTTAACAGAGTGATACAAACATATGTGAAATATATAATCACCAAAGACCTACGCAATACCAAGAGAAGACTACTCAACATTGTGTCATATCCTACATGGGAAAAGGATCCGAAGAAAAATAGATATATGTATATGTGTGAAAGAACCACATCTTGCACACCTAGAACAAACAAAACATTGTAATCAAGTTTGCTGTGATAAAAAATAAAAATTAAGTTAAAGATACCAACAAGAAGTAATGAGACATAAACTTAAAGGGCTTTTTCCTCGCACATTCCATTCTAATTTACAACCTAGAACACCACTTCCAGTAAGGCTCTGTTGCCCTAGTAACCAGATTTGGTAAAGGAGAAATGCTGCCGCCTTGTGGCCGATTCCCGCAACAGCAGCTTTTAACCCACAGCTAATGGACACTTACCATTCACAAGGACTCAGGGCTGTAAAGGACACCTGCCCTCAAAATTGTGCTGAGGTAGGGAATGGATAAAAAAAATTCAAAACAGGCAAAATGTTCACGAAGCTAGTATGAAGAGGTAAGTTGTACTCACTCTCTTTTTAAAGAAAGGAAAATGGATAAAAGCTCAACCTCAGGAAGTATTAGACTCATGCAATCTAATCTACAAAAAGTTTTCAACTCACACCCGTCGACTGACCATTGGCAAAAAGTCTACAAACAATCAATGCTGAAGAGGTTTTAGAGAACTGTGTACCCTCTAGCTGCTGGTGAGATGTAAAAGGGTTAAACGCTAATAATGAGAACAGAAAGGAGCTGCGTTGAAAAGGAAAAATTGAGGTACCATTCAATCCAGCAGGCGCACCAATGGGCCTCTCACCTGAGAAGACCAGAATGAAGAAGACCCGGGCTGCAAAAGCTGCACTGCAGCCTTATGCACAATAGACAAGACAGTGAAGCAACCAAAATGTCCATCAACAGATGAAAGGAAAAAGAAGAAGCGGCCCATGTACACAATGAATACTAGCCATGGAAAACGATGAAACACTGCTCTTTGAGACACCATAGATGATCTTGGAGATAATCACAGAACATGAGGTAAGTCGGAAAGCAAAAGTCCTATATCCTATGATATCACTTATACGCGTTCTCTAATAACTGACACAAATGAACATATTTCCACTGAGAAAGTCAATCACAGACTTATTAAAAAAACTATGCTTATCTACAAGGAAAGGTGGGGGGAATGGATACATGAAGATTAGCGTTACCATATGTATACAAATACATATTATATACATATATCAAAAAGACCGACCATATAGCAAGGAAGGTTTACGGAACACTGTGTAAGAATTTACACGGGAAGAGGATCTCTACATAAATAGGTATATAGAATATGTAGATGAACCAGAGTATGTACACCTTGGACAAGCAACATTCTAACCATTACCCCAATTGAAAAAATTAAAACAACGAACTAGGAGTAATGAGACATAAACTTATGGGGGGTTCTCCTGGCACATTCCATTCAAATTTACAACCTAGGCAAACGACTTCCAGAACGGCTCTGCTGCCCTAGTACCCAGATTTGGGAATGGAGAAATGCTGCATCCTTGTGGCCGTTTCCCACAACAGCAGCTTTAAACCCACTGCAAAAGGTCACTAAATATTCACCAATTGCAGGTCTGTAAATGACACCTGCCCTCCAAAAAATACTGAGGTCGAAAATCGACCAAAATATTCTAGAGTGCAACCTTCCAAAAAGAAAATTTGAAGAGGTATATTGTACTCACACTTTTTTTCTTTTTTCTTTTAACAGAAAAGGAAACGGCGTGGAAAAAGGATGAATTGTAGGAATTTTTACAGACATGTAAACCAAAATTACAAAAACCTATCAGCTCACACCAGTCAGAATGGCCATCAACAAAAATGCTGCAAACAAGAAACGCTGACGTGATTGTGGAGAAATGCGTACCCTCAATTCTAAGGGGGACGTGGTACGAGCCACTAATGAAAGCACAATTGAGGTGCCTTGAAAAGGTAAACGTTGAGCTACCATACCAGTCAATCAATCATACCCACTGCTGGGTCTATCACCTGAGAAAATGAAAATCAAAAATCGCAGGCTGGCAATCCTGCACTCCAGCAATATTTACCATAGGCAACACTTGGAAGCAACGAAAATGTCCATCAACAGAGGAATGCACCAAGAAGAAGTGGTCCATGTACACAATGGAATATTAGCCATGGAAAACATTGAAGCACTGCTCTTTGAGGCACCATAGATGAGCCTGGAGATAATCACAAAACATGAAGGAGGTCGGAAAGCAAAAGACCTATATCTTATCACTTATGGCATTATCTAATAACTGACACAGATGAACATATTTCCAAAGAGAAAGACACTCACAGGCGTAGAAAACAAACTATGCTCATCTAAAAGGAAAGGAGGGGGGAAATTGAGAAATGAAGATGAGTGTTACTATACATATTCAAATACATATTATATACATGTATCAAAAAGATCGAACATATAGCAAGGGAGGTCGACGGAACACTGTAATATTTTATATGGGAAGAGGATCTGTACATTAATAGACATACATAATGTCCAAATGAACTAGATTGTGTACACCTAGGACAAACAATATTCTAAACTTTACCCAGATTTAAAAAATTTTAAAAACCAAGAAGAAGTAATGAGACATAAACTTATGGGGATTTCTCCAGGCAAATTCCATTCTAATTTACAACCTGGACAATGACTTCCAGAAAGGCTCTGCTGCCCTAGAACCCAGCTTGGGGAATGGAGAAATGCTACCTCCTTGTGGACGTTTCCCACAACAGCAGCTTTGAACCCACTGCAAAAGGTCACTAAATTTTCACCAACTTGCAGTTCTGTAAATGGCGCCTGCCCTCCAGAAAATTTCTGGGGTCAAAAATCGACCAAAAAATTCAGAAGAGGGCAACCTTCGAAGAAGACAATTTCAAGAGCTGTATTGTACTCACGGTTTTTTTCTTTTAAGAGAAAAGAAAAAGGCATAGGAATATGATGAATTTTAAAAATTTTCATGACATGCATACCCATATTACAAAACCCTATCAGCTCACAGCAGTCAGAATGGCCATTAGGAAAAATGCTGCAAAAAATAAACGGTGAAGGGAGTGTGGAGAAATGCGTACCCTCGGTTGTAAGGGGGGGCATGTAAAGAGCCACTAATGAAAACACAATGTAGGTGCTTTGAAAAGGGAAACATTGAACTACCAGTCCATCAATCACAACCACTGCTTGGCCTATCACCTGAGAAAATGAGAATCAAAAAGTCACAGGCTGGGAAACCTGTATGCCAGCAATATTTACCATAGCCAGCACTTGGAAGCAATGAAAATGTCCATCAACCGAGGAATGCACCAAGAAGAAGTGGTCCACGTACACAATGGAATATTACTCTAATAATAAATATAAATTAAATTTAAAAACAAAGAAAAGCAAGGAGACATCAACATTTGTGGGTTTATCCGGGCACATTGCACTCTAATTTATAACCGAAGAACACCACTGGCCGGTAGGTCTGTTTCCCTAGTACCAGCAAGGGGAACGTAGAAAGGCTGTCGCTCTCTGGCCGTTACCTGCAAAAGCAGGTTTAAAGCCTGAGCTAATGGTCACTTCATATGAACAAGTACTGCAGGGCTGTAAATGAAACCTGCCCTCAAAATGTCTTGAGGGAGATAATGGCCAAAATATTTCAAATGGTGACACATACTTTAAGAAAACACTTTGAAGAAATAAGCTCTCATCACAGCTGGAAAAATAAAAAGGACATGTCTTACAGCTCAATTTCAACGCATTATGAGACACATGCAAATTCAACCACAAAGAGGTATCAGCTCACACCACTCAGAATAACCATCAGCAAAAACTACAAAGAATAAATGCTGAAGGTGCTGGGAAGAAATGCATACCCTCCGCTTTAAGTGGGACGTAACCTGGAAAGAGCCACTAAAGCGAACAGAATAGAGGTGCCTTTAAAAGGTAAACATTGAGCTACCATATGATCCAGCAGACCTATTCCTGGACCTATAACCTAAGAAGACAGAATTGGAAGGACACAGGTACGCAAATCTGCATTGCATAGTATAACAATCGCCAAGATATGGAAGTAACTAAAAAGTCCAACGACAGATGGGTGGACAATGAAGAACTGCTACATGTACAGATGGAATATGAGCTAGTGAAAAAATGAAACAATGCCATCTGCAGCACCATAGATGAGTCTAGAAGTAATCACGCAACTTGGAGTAAGTGAGAAAGCGAAAGACACATATCCTATCATATCACATATAGGTGTTACCTAAAAAAAGATACAAACAAAGGTATTTCCACAGAGAAACACTATCATAGATTCATTAAAAAAACTTATGGTTCACCAAATGGAAAGGTGTGAGGATTGAATACATTACCATATTGAGGTTAACAGAGAGATACAAACACATGTGAAATATATAATCACCAAAGACCTACGCAATACCAAGAGAAGACTACTCAACATTGTGTCGTAACCTACATGGGAAAAGGATCCGAAGAAAAATAGATATATGTATATGTGTGAAAGAACCACATCTTGCACACCTAGAACAAACAAAACATTGTAATCAAGTTTGCTGTGATAAAAAATAAAAATTAAGTTAAAAATACCAACAAGAAGTAATGAGACATAAACTTAAAGGGATTTTTCCTCACACATTCCATTCTAATTTACAACCTAGAACACCACTTCCAGTAAGGCTCTGTTGCCCTAGTAACCAGATTTGGTAAAGGAGAAATGCTGCCGCCTTGTGGCCGATTCCCGCAACAGCAGGTTTTAACCCACAGCTAATGGTCACTTACCATTCACAAGGACTCAGGGCTGTAAAGGACACCTGCCCTCAAAATTGTGCTGAGGTAGGGAATGGATAAAAAAAATTCAAAACAGGCAAAATGTTCACGAAGCTAGTATGAAGAGGTAAGTTGTACTCACTCTCTTTTTAAAGAAAGGAAAATGGATAAAAGCTCAACCTCAGGAAGTATTAGACTCATGCAATCTAATCTACAAAAAGTTTTCAACTCACACCCGTCGACTGACCATTGGCAAAAAGTCTACAAACAATCAACGCTGAAGAGGTTTTAGAGAACTGTGTACCCTCTAGCTGCTGGTGAGATGTAAAAGGGTTAAACGCTAATAATGAGAACAGAAAGGAGCTGCGTTGAAAAGGAAAAATTGAGGTACCATTCAATCCAGCAGGCGCACCAATGGGCCTCTCACCTGAGAAGACCAGAATGAAGAAGACCCGGGCTGCAAAAGCTGCACTGCAGCCTTATTCACAATAGACAAGACAGTGAAGCAACCAAAATGTCCATCAACAGATGAAAGGAAAAAGAAGAAGCGGTCCATGTACACAATGAATACTAGCCATGGAAAACAATGAAACACTGCTCTTTGAGACACCATAGATGATCTTGGAGATAATCACAGAACATGAGGTAAGTCGGAAAGCAAAAGTCCTATATCCTATGATATCACTTATACGCGTTCTCTAATAACTGACACAAATGAACATATTTCCACTGAGAAAGTCAATCACAGACTTATTAAAAAAAACTATGCTTATCTACAAGGAAAGGTGGGGGGAATGGATACATGAAGATTAGCGTTACCATATGTATACAAATACATATTATATACATATATCAAAAAGACCGACCATATAGCAAGGAAGGTTTACGGAACACTGTGTAAGAATTTACACGGGAAGAGGATCTCTACATAAATAGGTATATAGAATATGTAGATGAACCAGAGTATGTACACCTTGGACAAGCAACATTCTAACCATTACCCCAATTGAAAAAATTAAAACAACGAACTAGGAGTAATGAGACATAAACTTATGGGGGGTTCTCCTGGCACATTCCATTCAAATTTACAACCTAGGCAAACGACTTCCAGAAAGGCTCTGCTGCCCTAGAACCCAGATTGGGGAATGGAGAAATGCTACCTCCTTGTGGACGTTTCCCACAACAGCAGCTTTGAACTCACTGCAAAAGGTCACTAAATTTTCACCAACTTGCAGTTCTGTAAATTGCGCCTGGCCTCCAGAAAATTTCTGGGGTCAAAAATCGATCAAAAAATTCAGAAGAGGGCAACCTTCGAAGAAGACAATTTCAAGAGCTATATTGTACTCACGGTTTTTTCTTTTAAGAGAAAAGAAAAAGGCATCGGAATATGATGAATTTTAAAAATTTTCATGACATGCATACCCATATTACAAAACCCTATCAGCTCACAGCAGTCAGAATGGCCATTAGGAAAAATGCTGCAAAAAATAAACGGTGAAGGGAGTGTGGAGAAATGCGTACCCTCGGTTGTAAGGGGGGGCATGTAAAGAGCCACTAATGAAAACACAATGTAGGTGCTTTGAAAAGGGAAACAATGAACTACCAGTCCATCAATCACAACCACTGCTTGGCCTATCACCTGAGAAAATGAGAATCAAAAAGTCACAGGCTGGGAAACCTGTATGCCAGCAATATTTACCATAGGCAGCGCTTGGAAGAAATGAAAATGTCCATCAACCGAGGAATGCACCAAGAAGAAGTGGTCCACGTACACAATGGAATATTACTGTAATAATAAATATAAATTAAATTTAAAAACAAAGAAAAGCAAGGAGACATCAACATTTGTGGGTTTATCCGGGCACATTGCACTCTAATTTATAACCGAAAAACAACACTGGCCGGTAGGTCTGTTTCCCTAGTACCAGCAAGGGGAACGTAGAAAGGCTGTCGCTCTCTGGCCGTTACCTGCAAAAGCAGGTTTAAAGCCTGAGCTAATGGTCACTTCATATGAACAAGTACTGCAGGGCTGTAAATGAAACCTGCCCTCAAAATGTCTTGAGGGAGATAATGGCCAAAATATTTCAAATGGTGACACATACTTTAAGAAAACACTTTGAAGAAATAAGCTCTCATCACAGCTGGAAAAATAAAAAGGACATGTCTTACAGCTCAATTTCAACGCATTATGAGACACATGCAAATTCAACCACAAAGAGGTATCAGCTCACACCACTCAGAATAACCATCAGCAAAAACTACAAAGAATAAATGCTGAAGGTGCTGGGAAGAAATGCATACCCTCCGCTTTAAGTGGGACGTAACCTGGAAAGAGCCACTAAAGCGAACAGAATAGAGGTGCCTTTAAAAGGTAAACATTGAGCTACCATATGATCCAGCAGACCTATTCCTGGACCTATAACCTAAGAAGACAGAATTGGAAGGACACAGGTACGCAAATCTGCATTGCATAGTATAACAATCGCCAAGATATGGAAGTAACTAAAAAGTCCAACGACAGATGGGTGGACAATGAAGAACTGCTACATGTACAGATGGAATATGAGCTAGTGAAAAAATGAAACAATGCCATCTGCAGCACCATAGATGAGTCTAGAAGTAATCACGCAACTTGGAGTAAGTGAGAAAGCGAAAGACACATATCCTATCATATCACATATAGGTGTTACCTAAAAAAAGATACAAACAAAGGTATTTCCACAGAGAAACACTATCATAGATTCATTAAAAAAACTTATGGTTCACCAAATGGAAAGGTGTGAGGATTGAATACATTACCATATTGAGGTTAACAGAGAGATACAAACACATGTGAAATATATAATCACCAAAGACCTACGCAATACCAAGAGAAGACTACTCAACATTGTGTCGTAACCTACATGGGAAAAGGATCCGAAGAAAAATAGATATATGTATATGTGTGAAAGAACCACATCTTGCACACCTAGAACAAACAAAACATTGTAATCAAGTTTGCTGTGATAAAAAATAAAAATTAAGTTAAAAATACCAACAAGAAGTAATGAGACATAAACTTAAAGGGATTTTTCCTCACACATTCCATTCTAATTTACAACCTAGAACACCACTTCCAGTAAGGCTCTGTTGCCCTAGTAACCAGATTTGGTAAAGGAGAAATGCTGCCGCCTTGTGGCCGATTCCCGCAACAGCAGGTTTTAACCCACAGCTAATGGTCACTTACCATTCACAAGGACTCAGGGCTGTAAAGGACACCTGCCCTCAAAATTGTGCTGAGGTAGGGAATGGATAAAAAAAATTCAAAACAGGCAAAATGTTCACGAAGCTAGTATGAAGAGGTAAGTTGTACTCACTCTCTTTTTAAAGAAAGGAAAATGGATAAAAGCTCAACCTCAGGAAGTATTAGACTCATGCAATCTAATCTACAAAAAGTTTTCAACTCACACCCGTCGACTGACCATTGGCAAAAAGTCTACAAACAATCAACGCTGAAGAGGTTTTAGAGAACTGTGTACCCTCTAGCTGCTGGTGAGATGTAAAAGGGTTAAACGCTAATAATGAGAACAGAAAGGAGCTGCGTTGAAAAGGAAAAATTGAGGTACCATTCAATCCAGCAGGCGCACCAATGGGCCTCTCACCTGAGAAGACCAGAATGAAGAAGACCCGGGCTGCAAAAGCTGCACTGCAGCCTTATTCACAATAGACAAGACAGTGAAGCAACCAAAATGTCCATCAACAGATGAAAGGAAAAAGAAGAAGCGGTCCATGTACACAATGAATACTAGCCATGGAAAACAATGAAACACTGCTCTTTGAGACACCATAGATGATCTTGGAGATAATCACAGAACATGAGGTAAGTCGGAAAGCAAAAGTCCTATATCCTATGATATCACTTATACGCGTTCTCTAATAACTGACACAAATGAACATATTTCCACTGAGAAAGTCAATCACAGACTTATTAAAAAAAACTATGCTTATCTACAAGGAAAGGTGGGGGGAATGGATACATGAAGATTAGCGTTACCATATGTATACAAATACATATTATATACATATATCAAAAAGACCGACCATATAGCAAGGAAGGTTTACGGAACACTGTGTAAGAATTTACACGGGAAGAGGATCTCTACATAAATAGGTATATAGAATATGTAGATGAACCAGAGTATGTACACCTTGGACAAGCAACATTCTAACCATTACCCCAATTGAAAAAATTAAAACAACGAACTAGGAGTAATGAGACATAAACTTATGGGGGGTTCTCCTGGCACATTCCATTCAAATTTACAACCTAGGCAAACGACTTCCAGAAAGGCTCTGCTGCCCTAGAACCCAGATTGGGGAATGGAGAAATGCTACCTCCTTGTGGACGTTTCCCACAACAGCAGCTTTGAACTCACTGCAAAAGGTCACTAAATTTTCACCAACTTGCAGTTCTGTAAATTGCGCCTGGCCTCCAGAAAATTTCTGGGGTCAAAAATCGATCAAAAAATTCAGAAGAGGGCAACCTTCGAAGAAGACAATTTCAAGAGCTATATTGTACTCACGGTTTTTTCTTTTAAGAGAAAAGAAAAAGGCATCGGAATATGATGAATTTTAAAAATTTTCATGACATGCATACCCATATTACAAAACCCTATCAGCTCACAGCAGTCAGAATGGCCATTAGGAAAAATGCTGCAAAAAATAAACGGTGAAGGGAGTGTGGAGAAATGCGTACCCTCGGTTGTAAGGGGGGGCATGTAAAGAGCCACTAATGAAAACACAATGTAGGTGCTTTGAAAAGGGAAACAATGAACTACCAGTCCATCAATCACAACCACTGCTTGGCCTATCACCTGAGAAAATGAGAATCAAAAAGTCACAGGCTGGGAAACCTGTATGCCAGCAATATTTACCATAGGCAGCGCTTGGAAGAAATGAAAATGTCCATCAACCGAGGAATGCACCAAGAAGAAGTGGTCCACGTACACAATGGAATATTACTGTAATAATAAATATAAATTAAATTTAAAAACAAAGAAAAGCAAGGAGACATCAACATTTGTGGGTTTATCCGGGCACATTGCACTCTAATTTATAACCGAAAAACAACACTGGCCGGTAGGTCTGTTTCCCTAGTACCAGCAAGGGGAACGTAGAAAGGCTGTCGCTCTCTGGCCGTTACCTGCAAAAGCAGGTTTAAAGCCTGAGCTAATGGTCACTTCATATGAACAAGTACTGCAGGGCTGTAAATGAAACCTGCCCTCAAAATGTCTTGAGGGAGATAATGGCCAAAATATTTCAAATGGTGACACATACTTTAAGAAAACACTTTGAAGAAATAAGCTCTCATCACAGCTGGAAAAATAAAAAGGACATGTCTTACAGCTCAATTTCAACGCATTATGAGACACATGCAAATTCAACCACAAAGAGGTATCAGCTCACATCACTCAGAATAACCATCAGCAAAAACTACAAAGAATAAATGCTGAAGGTGCTGGGAAGAAATGCATACCCTCCACTTTAAGTGGGACGTAACCTGGAAAGAGCCACTAAAGAGAACAGAATAGAGGTGCCTTTAAAAGGTAAACATTGAGCTACCATATGATCCAGCAGACCTATTCCTGGACCTATAACCTAAGAAGACAGAATTGGAAGGACACAGGTACGCAAATCTGCATTGCATAGTATAACAATCGCCAAGATATGGAAGTAACCAAAAAGTCCAACGACAGATGGGTGGACAATGAAGAACTGCTACATGTACAGATGGAATATGAGCTAGTGAAAAAATGAAACAATGCCATTTGCAGCACCATAGATGAGTCTAGAAGTAATCACGCAACTTGGTGTAAGTGAGAAAGCGAAAGACACATATCCTATCATATCACATATAGGTGTTACCTAAAAAATGATACAAAGGTATTTCCACAGAGAAACACTATCATAGATTCATTAAAAAAAACTTATGGTTCACCAAATGGAAAGGTGTGAGGATTGGATACATTACTGTATTGAGGTTAACAGAGTGATACAAACATATGTGAAATATATAATCACCAAAGACCTACGCAATACCAAGAGAAGACTACTCAACATTGTGTCATATCCTACATGGGAAAAGGATCCGAAGAAAAATAGATATATGTATATGTGTGAAAGAACCACATCTTGCACACCTAGAACAAACAAAACATTGTAATCAAGTTTGCTGTGATAAAAAATAAAAATTAAGTTAAAGATACCAACAAGAAGTAATGAGACATAAACTTAAAGGGCTTTTTCCTCGCACATTCCATTCTAATTTACAACCTAGAACACCACTTCCAGTAAGGCTCTGTTGCCCTAGTAACCAGATTTGGTAAAGGAGAAATGCTGCCGCCTTGTGGCCGATTCCCGCAACAGCAGCTTTTAACCCACAGCTAATGGTCACTTACCATTCACAAGGACTCAGGGCTGTAAAGGACACCTGCCCTCAAAATTGTGCTGAGGTAGGGAATGGATAAAAAAAATTCAAAACAGGCAAAATGTTCACGAAGCTAGTATGAAGAGGTAAGTTGTACTCACTCTCTTTTTAAAGAAAGGAAAATGGATAAAAGCTCAACCTCAGGAAGTATTAGACTCATGCAATCTAATCTACAAAAAGTTTTCAACTCACACCCGTCGACTGACCATTGGCAAAAAGTCTACAAACAATCAACGCTGAAGAGGTTTTAGAGAACTGTGTACCCTCTAGCTGCTGGTGAGATGTAAAAGGGTTAAACGCTAATAATGAGAACAGAAAGGAGCTGCGTTGAAAAGGAAAAATTGAGGTACCATTCAATCCAGCAGGCGCACCAATGGGCCTCTCACCTGAGAAGACCAGAATGAAGAAGACCCGGGCTGCAAAAGCTGCACTGCAGCCTTATTCACAATAGACAAGACAGTGAAGCAACCAAAATGTCCATCAACAGATGAAAGGAAAAAGAAGAAGCGGCCCATGTACACAATGAATACTAGCCATGGAAAACGATGAAACACTGCTCTTTGAGACACCATAGATGATCTTGGAGATAATCACAGAACATGAGGTAAGTCGGAAAGCAAAAGTCCTATATCCTATGATATCACTTATACGCGTTCTCTAATAACTGACACAAATGAACATATTTCCACTGAGAAAGTCAATCACAGACTTATTAAAAAAAACTATGCTTATCTACAAGGAAAGGTGGGGGGAATGGATACATGAAGATTAGCGTTACCATATGTATACAAATACATATTATATACATATATCAAAAAGACCGACCATATAGCAAGGAAGGTTTACGGAACACTGTGTAACAATTTACACGGGAAGAGGATCTCTACATAAATAGGTATATAGAATATGTAGATGAACCAGAGTATGTACACCTTGGACAAGCAACATTCTAACCATTACCCCAATTGAAAAAATTAAAACAACGAACTAGGAGTAATGAGACATAAACTTATGGGGGGTTCTCCTGGCACATTCCATTCAAATTTACAACCTAGGCAAACGACTTCCAGAACGGCTCTGCTGCCCTAGTACCCAGATTTGGGAATGGAGAAATGCTGCATCCTTGTGGCCATTTCCCACAACAGCAGCTTTAAACCCACTGCAAAAGGTCGCTAAATATTCACCAATTGCAGGTCTGTAAATGACATCTGCACCCAAAAAATACTGAGGTCGAAAATCGACCAAAATATTCTAGAGTGCAACCTTCCAAAAAGAAAATTTGAAGAGGTATATTATACTCACACTTTTTTTTCTTTTTTCTTTTAACAGAAAAGAAAAAGGCGTGGAAAAATGATGAATTGTAGGAATTTTTACAGACATGTAAACCCAAATTACAAAAACCTATCAGCTCACACCAGTCAGAATGGCCATCAACAAAAATGCTGCAAACAAGAAACGCTGACGTGATTGTGGAGAAATGCGTACCCTCAATTCTAAGGGGGACGTGGTACGAGCCACTAATGAAAGCACAATTGAGGTGCCTTGAAAAGGTAAACGTTGAGCTACCATACCAGTCAATCAATCATACCCACTGCTGGGTCTATCACCTGAGAAAATGAAAATCAAAAATCGCAGGCTGGCAATCCTGCACTCCAGCAATATTTACCATAGGCAACACTTGGAAGCAACGAAAATGTCCATCAACAGAGGAATGCACCAAGAAGAAGTGGTCCATGTACACAATGGAATATTAGCCATGGAAAACATTGAAGCACTGCTCTTTGAGGCACCATAGATGAGCCTGGAGATAATCACAAAACATGAAGGAGGTCGGAAAGCAAAAGACCTATATCTTATCACTTATGGCATTATCTAATAACTGACACAGATGAACATATTTCCAAAGAGAAAGACACTCACAGGCGTAGAAAACAAACTATGCTCATCTAAAAGGAAAGGAGGGGGGAAATTGAGAAATGAAGATGAGTGTTACTATACATATTCAAATACATATTATATACATGTATCAAAAAGATCGAACATATAGCAAGGGAGGTCGACGGAACACTGTAATATTTTATATGGGAAGAGGATCTGTACATTAATAGACATACATAATGTCCAAATGAACTAGATTGTGTACACCTAGGACAAACAATATTCTAAACTTTACCCAGATTTAAAAAATTTTAAAAACCAAGAAGAAGTAATGAGACATAAACTTATGGGGATTTCTCCAGGCAAATTCCATTCTAATTTACAACCTGGACAATGACTTCCAGAAAGGCTCTGCTGCCCTAGAACCCAGCTTGGGGAATGGAGAAATGCTACCTCCTTGTGGACGTTTCCCACAACAGCAGCTTTGAACCCACTGCAAAAGGTCACTAAATTTTCACCAACTTGCAGTTCTGTAAATGGCGCCTGCCCTCCAGAAAATTTCTGGGGTCAAAAATCGACCAAAAAATTCAGAAGAGGGCAACCTTCGAAGAAGACAATTTCAAGAGCTGTATTGTACTCACGGTTTTTTTCTTTTAAGAGAAAAGAAAAAGGCATAGGAATATGATGAATTTTAAAAATTTTCATGACATGCATACCCATATTACAAAACCCTATCAGCTCACAGCAGTCAGAATGGCCATTAGGAAAAATGCTGCAAAAAATAAACGGTGAAGGGAGTGTGGAGAAATGCGTACCCTCGGTTGTAAGGGGGGGCATGTAAAGAGCCACTAATGAAAACACAATGTAGGTGCTTTGAAAAGGGAAACATTGAACTACCAGTCCATCAATCACAACCACTGCTTGGCCTATCACCTGAGAAAATGAGAATCAAAAAGTCACAGGCTGGGAAACCTGTATGCCAGCAATATTTACCATAGCCAGCACTTGGAAGCAATGAAAATGTCCATCAACCGAGGAATGCACCAAGAAGAAGTGGTCCACGTACACAATGGAATATTACTCTAATAATAAATATAAATTAAATTTAAAAACAAAGAAAAGCAAGGAGACATCAACATTTGTGGGTTTATCCGGGCACATTGCACTCTAATTTATAACCGAAGAACACCACTGGCCGGTAGGTCTGTTTCCCTAGTACCAGCAAGGGGAACGTAGAAAGGCTGTCGCTCTCTGGCCGTTACCTGCAAAAGCAGGTTTAAAGCCTGAGCTAATGGTCACTTCATATGAACAAGTACTGCAGGGCTGTAAATGAAACCTGCCCTCAAAATGTCTTGAGGGAGATAATGGCCAAAATATTTCAAATGGTGACACATACTTTAAGAAAACACTTTGAAGAAATAAGCTCTCATCACAGCTGGAAAAATAAAAAGGACATGTCTTACAGCTCAATTTCAACGCATTATGAGACACATGCAAATTCAACCACAAAGAGGTATCAGCTCACACCACTCAGAATAACCATCAGCAAAAACTACAAAGAATAAATGCTGAAGGTGCTGGGAAGAAATGCATACCCTCCGCTTTAAGTGGGACGTAACCTGGAAAGAGCCACTAAAGAGAACGGAATAGAGGTGCCTTTAAAAGGTAAACATTGAGCTACCATATGATCCAGCAGACCTATTCCTGGACCTATAACCTAAGACGACAGAATTGGAAGGACACAGGTACGCAAATCTGCATTGCATAGTATAACAATCGCCAAGATATGGAAGTAACCAAAAAGTCCAACGACAGATGGGTGGATAATGAAGAACTGCTACCTGTACAGATGGAATATGAGCTAGTGAAAAAATGAAACAATGCCATTTGCAGCACCATAGATGAGTCTAGAAGTAATCACGCAACTTGATGTAAGTGAGAAAGCGAAAGACACATATCCTATCACATATAGGTGTTACCTAAAAAATGATACAAACAAAGGTATTTCCACAGAGAAACACTATCATAGATTCATTAAAAAAACTTATGGTTCACCAAATGGAAAGATGTGAGGATTGGATACATTACCGTATTGAGGTTAACAGAGAGATATAAACACATGTGAAATATATAATCACCAAAAACCTACGCAATACCAAGAGAAGACTACTCAACATTGTGTCGTAACCTACGTGGGAAAAGGATCCGAAGAAAAATAGATATATGTATATGTGTGAAAGAACCACATCTTGCACACTTAGAACAAACAAAACATTGTAATCAAGTTTGCTGTGATAAGAAATAAAAATTAAGTTAAAGATACCAACAAGAAGTAATGAGACATAAACTTAAAGGGCTTTTTCCTCACACATTCCATTCTAATTTACAACCTAGAACACCACTTCCAGTAAGGCTCTGTTGCCCTAGTAACCAGATTTGGTAAAGGAGAAATGCTGCCGCCTTGTGGCCGATTCCCACAACAGCAGCTTTTAACCCACAGCTAATGGTCACTTACCATTCACAAGGACTCAGGGCTGTAAAGGACACCTGCCCTCAAAATTGTGCTGAGGTAGGGAATGGATAAAAAAAATTCAAAACAGGCAAAATGTTCACGAAGCTAGTATGAAGAGGTAAGTTGTACTCACTCTCTTTTTAAAGAAAGGAAAATGGATAAAAGCTCAACCTCAGGAAGTATTAGACTCATGCAATCTAATCTACAAAAAGTTTTCAACTCACACCCGTCGACTGACCATTGGCAAAAAGTCTACAAACAATCAACGCTGAAGAGGTTTTAGAGAACTGTGTACCCTCTAGCTGCTGGTGAGATGTAAAAGGGTTAAACGCTAATAATGAGAACAGAAAGGAGCTGCGTTGAAAAGGAAAAATTGAGGTACCATTCAATCCAGCAGGCGCACCAATGGGCCTCTCACCTGAGAAGACCAGAATGAAGAAGACCTGGGCTGCAAAAGCTGCACTGCAGCCTTATTCACAATAGACAAGACAGTGAAGCAACCAACATGTCCATCAACAGATGAAAGGAAAAAGAAGAAGCGGCCCATGTACACAATGAATACTAGCCATGGAAAACAATGAAACACTGCTCTTTGAGACACCATAGATGATCTTGGAGATAATCACAGAACATGAGGTAAGTCGGAAAGCAAAAGTCCTATATCCTATGATATCACTTATACGCGTTCTCTAATAACTGACAGAAATGAACATATTTCCACTGAGAAAGTCAATCACAGACTTATTAAAAAAAACTATGCTTATCTACAAGGAAAGGTGGGGGGAATGGATACATGAAGATTAGCGTTACCATATGTATACAAATACATATTATATACATATATCAAAAAGACCGACCATATAGCAAGGAAGGTTTACGGAACACTGTGTAAGAATTTACACGGGAAGAGGATCTCTACATAAATAGGTATATAGAATATGTAGATGAACCAGAGTATGTACACCTTGGACAAGCAACATTCTAACCATTACCCCAATTGAAAAAATTAAAACAACGAACTAGGAGTAATGAGACATAAACTTATGGGGGGTTCTCCTGGCACATTCCATTCAAATTTACAACCTAGGCAAACGACTTCCAGAACGGCTCTGCTGCCCTAGTACCCAGATTTGGGAATGGAGAAATGCTGCATCCTTGTGGCCGTTTCCCACAACAGCAGCTTTAAACCCACTGCAAAAGGTCACTAAATATTCACCAATTGCAGGTCTGTAAATGACACCTGCCCTCCAAAAAATACTGAGGTCGAAAATCGACCAAAATATTCTAGAGTGCAACCTTCCAAAAAGAAAATTTGAAGAGGTATATTGTACTCACACTTTTTTTCTTTTTTCTTTTAACAGAAAAGGAAACGGCGTGGAAAAAGGATGAATTGTAGGAATTTTTACAGACATGTAAACCAAAATTACAAAAACCTATCAGCTCACACCAGTCAGAATGGCCATCAACAAAAATGCTGCAAACAAGAAACGCTGACGTGATTGTGGAGAAATGCGTACCCTCAATTCTAAGGGGGACGTGGTACGAGCCACTAATGAAAGCACAATTGAGGTGCCTTGAAAAGGTAAACGTTGAGCTACCATACCAGTCAATCAATCATACCCACTGCTGGGTCTATCACCTGAGAAAATGAAAATCAAAAATCGCAGGCTGGCAATCCTGCACTCCAGCAATATTTACCATAGGCAACACTTGGAAGCAACGAAAATGTCCATCAACAGAGGAATGCACCAAGAAGAAGTGGTCCATGTACACAATGGAATATTAGCCATGGAAAACATTGAAGCACTGCTCTTTGAGGCACCATAGATGAGCCTGGAGATAATCACAAAACATGAAGGAGGTCGGAAAGCAAAAGACCTATATCTTATATTATCACTTATGGCATTATCTAATAACTGACACAGATGAACATATTTCCAAAGAGAAAGACACTCACAGGCGTAGAAAACAAACTATGCTCATCTAAAAGGAAAGGAGGGGGGAAATTGAGAAATGAAGATGAGTGTTACTATACATATTCAAATACATATTATATACATGTATCAAAAAGATCGAACATATAGCAAGGGAGGTCGACGGAACACTGTAATATTTTATATGGGAAGAGGATCTGTACATTAATAGACATACATAATGTCCAAATGAACTAGATTGTGTACACCTAGGACAAACAATATTCTAAACTTTACCCAGATTTAAAAAATTTTAAAAACCAAGAAGAAGTAATGAGACATAAACTTATGGGGATTTCTCCAGGCAAATTCCATTCTAATTTACAACCTGGACAATGACTTCCAGAAAGGCTCTGCTGCCCTAGAACCCAGATTGGGGAATGGAGAAATGCTACCTCCTTGTGGACGTTTCCCACAACAGCAGCTTTGAACCCACTGCAAAAGGTCACTAAATTTTCACCAACTTGCAGTTCTGTAAATGGCGCCTGCCCTCCAGAAAATTTCTGGGGTCAAAAATCGACCAAAAAATTCAGAAGAGGGCAACCTTCGAAGAAGACAATTTCAAGAGCTGTATTGTACTCACGGTTTTTTCTTTTAAGAGAAAAGAAAAAGGCATAGGAATATGATGAATTTTAAAAATTTTCATGACATGCATACCCATATTACAAAACCCTATCAGCTCACAGCAGTCAGAATGGCCATTAGGAAAAATGCTGCAAAAAATAAACGGTGAAGGGAGTGTGGAGAAATGCGTACCCTCGGTTGTAAGGGGGGGCATGTAAAGAGCCACTAATGAAAACACAATGTAGGTGCTTTGAAAAGGGAAACATTGAACTACCAGTCCATCAATCACAACCACTGCTTGGCCTATCACCTGAGAAAATGAGAATCAAAAAGTCACAGGCTGGGAAACCTGTATGCCAGCAATATTTACCATAGCCAGCACTTGGAAGAAATGAAAATGTCCATCAACCGAGGAATGCACGAAGAAGAAGTGGTCCACGTACACAATGGAATATTACTCTAATAATAAATATAAATTAAATTTAAAAACAAAGAAAAGCAAGGAGACATCAACATTTGTGGGTTTATCCGGGCACATTGCACTCTAATTTATAACCGAAGAACACCACTGGCCGGTAGGTCTGTTTCCCTAGTACCAGCAAGGGGAACGTAGAAAGGCTGTCGCTCTCTGGCCGTTACCTGCAAAAGCAGGTTTAAAGCCTGAGCTAATGGTCACTTCATATGAACAAGTACTGCAGGGCTGTAAATGAAACCTGCCCTCAAAATGTCTTGAGGGAGATAATGGCCAAAATATTTCAAATGGTGACACATACTTTAAGAAAACACTTTGAAGAAATAAGCTCTCATCACAGCTGGAAAAATAAAAAGGACATGTCTTACAGCTCAATTTCAACGCATTATGAGACACATGCAAATTCAACCACAAAGAGGTATCAGCTCACACCACTCAGAATAACCATCAGCAAAAACTACAAAGAATAAATGCTGAAGGTGCTGGGAAGAAATGCATACCCTCCGCTTTAAGTGGGACGTAACCTGGAAAGAGCCACTAAAGCGAACAGAATAGAGGTGCCTTTAAAAGGTAAACATTGAGCTACCATATGATCCAGCAGACCTATTCCTGGACCTATAACCTAAGAAGACAGAATTGGAAGGACACAGGTACGCAAATCTGCATTGCATAGTATAACAATCGCCAAGATATGGAAGTAACCAAAAAGTCCAACGACAGATGGGTGGACAATGAAGAACTGCTACATGTACAGATGGAATATGAGCTAGTGAAAAAAATGAAACAATGCCATTTGCAGCACCATAGATGAGTCTAGAAGTAATCACGCAACTTGGAGTAAGTGAGAAAGCGAAAGACACATATCCTATCATATCACATATAGGTGTTACCTAAAAAATGATACAAACAAAGGTATTTCCACAGAGAAACACTATCATAGATTCATTAAAAAAACTTATGGTTCACCAAATGGAAAGGTGTGAGGATTGAATACATTACCATATTGAGGTTAACAGAGAGATATAAACACATGTGAAATATATAATCACCAAAAACCTACGCAATACCAAGAGAAGACTACTCAACATTGTGTCGTAACCTACGTGGGAAAAGGATCCGAAGAAAAATAGATATATGTATATGTGTGAAAGAACCACATCTTGCACACTTAGAACAAACAAAACATTGTAATCAAGTTTGCTGTGATAAGAAATAAAAATTAAGTTAAAGATACCAACAAGAAGTAATGAGACATAAACTTAAAGGGCTTTTTCCTCACACATTCCATTCTAATTTACAACCTAGAACACCACTTCCAGTAAGGCTCTGTTGCCCTAGTAACCAGATTTGGTAAAGGAGAAATGCTGCCGCCTTGTGGCCGATTCCCACAACAGCAGCTTTTAACCCACAGCTAATGGTCACTTACCATTCACAAGGACTCAGGGCTGTAAAGGACACCTGCCCTCAAAATTGTGCTGAGGTAGGGAATGGATAAAAAAAATTCAAAACAGGCAAAATGTTCACGAAGCTAGTATGAAGAGGTAAGTTGTACTCACTCTCTTTTTAAAGAAAGGAAAATGGATAAAAGCTCAACCTCAGGAAGTATTAGACTCATGCAATCTAATCTACAAAAAGTTTTCAACTCACACCCGTCGACTGACCATTGGCAAAAAGTCTACAAACAATCAACGCTGAAGAGGTTTTAGAGAACTGTGTACCCTCTAGCTGCTGGTGAGATGTAAAAGGGTTAAACGCTAATAATGAGAACAGAAAGGAGCTGCGTTGAAAAGGAAAAATTGAGGTACCATTCAATCCAGCAGGCGCACCAATGGGCCTCTCACCTGAGAAGACCAGAATGAAGAAGACCTGGGCTGCAAAAGCTGCACTGCAGCCTTATTCACAATAGACAAGACAGTGAAGCAACCAACATGTCCATCAACAGATGAAAGGAAAAAGAAGAAGCGGCCCATGTACACAATGAATACTAGCCATGGAAAACAATGAAACACTGCTCTTTGAGACACCATAGATGATCTTGGAGATAATCACAGAACATGAGGTAAGTCGGAAAGCAAAAGTCCTATATCCTATGATATCACTTATACGCGTTCTCTAATAACTGACAGAAATGAACATATTTCCACTGAGAAAGTCAATCACAGACTTATTAAAAAAAACTATGCTTATCTACAAGGAAAGGTGGGGGGAATGGATACATGAAGATTAGCGTTACCATATGTATACAAATACATATTATATACATATATCAAAAAGACCGACCATATAGCAAGGAAGGTTTACGGAACACTGTGTAAGAATTTACACGGGAAGAGGATCTCTACATAAATAGGTATATAGAATATGTAGATGAACCAGAGTATGTACACCTTGGACAAGCAACATTCTAACCATTACCCCAATTGAAAAAATTAAAACAACGAACTAGGAGTAATGAGACATAAACTTATGGGGGGTTCTCCTGGCACATTCCATTCAAATTTACAACCTAGGCAAACGACTTCCAGAACGGCTCTGCTGCCCTAGTACCCAGATTTGGGAATGGAGAAATGCTGCATCCTTGTGGCCGTTTCCCACAACAGCAGCTTTAAACCCACTGCAAAAGGTCACTAAATATTCACCAATTGCAGGTCTGTAAATGACACCTGCCCTCCAAAAAATACTGAGGTCGAAAATCGACCAAAATATTCTAGAGTGCAACCTTCCAAAAAGAAAATTTGAAGAGGTATATTGTACTCACACTTTTTTTCTTTTTTCTTTTAACAGAAAAGGAAACGGCGTGGAAAAAGGATGAATTGTAGGAATTTTTACAGACATGTAAACCAAAATTACAAAAACCTATCAGCTCACACCAGTCAGAATGGCCATCAACAAAAATGCTGCAAACAAGAAACGCTGACGTGATTGTGGAGAAATGCGTACCCTCAATTCTAAGGGGGACGTGGTACGAGCCACTAATGAAAGCACAATTGAGGTGCCTTGAAAAGGTAAACGTTGAGCTACCATACCAGTCAATCAATCATACCCACTGCTGGGTCTATCACCTGAGAAAATGAAAATCAAAAATCGCAGGCTGGCAATCCTGCACTCCAGCAATATTTACCATAGGCAACACTTGGAAGCAACGAAAATGTCCATCAACAGAGGAATGCACCAAGAAGAAGTGGTCCATGTACACAATGGAATATTAGCCATGGAAAACATTGAAGCACTGCTCTTTGAGGCACCATAGATGAGCCTGGAGATAATCACAAAACATGAAGGAGGTCGGAAAGCAAAAGACCTATATCTTATCACTTATGGCATTATCTAATAACTGACACAGATGAACATATTTCCAAAGAGAAAGACACTCACAGGCGTAGAAAACAAACTATGCTCATCTAAAAGGAAAGGAGGGGGGAAATTGAGAAATGAAGATGAGTGTTACTATACATATTCAAATACATATTATATACATGTATCAAAAAGATCGAACATATAGCAAGGGAGGTCGACGGAACACTGTAATATTTTATATGGGAAGAGGATCTGTACATTAATAGACATACATAATGTCCAAATGAACTAGATTGTGTACACCTAGGACAAACAATATTCTAAACTTTACCCAGATTTAAAAAATTTTAAAAACCAAGAAGAAGTAATGAGACATAAACTTATGGGGATTTCTCCAGGCAAATTCCATTCTAATTTACAACCTGGACAATGACTTCCAGAAAGGCTCTGCTGCCCTAGAACCCAGCTTGGGGAATGGAGAAATGCTACCTCCTTGTGGACGTTTCCCACAACAGCAGCTTTGAACCCACTGCAAAAGGTCACTAAATTTTCACCAACTTGCAGTTCTGTAAATGGCGCCTGCCCTCCAGAAAATTTCTGGGGTCAAAAATCGACCAAAAAATTCAGAAGAGGGCAACCTTCGAAGAAGACAATTTCAAGAGCTGTATTGTACTCACGGTTTTTTTCTTTTAAGAGAAAAGAAAAAGGCATAGGAATATGATGAATTTTAAAAATTTTCATGACATGCATACCCATATTACAAAACCCTATCAGCTCACAGCAGTCAGAATGGCCATTAGGAAAAATGCTGCAAAAAATAAACGGTGAAGGGAGTGTGGAGAAATGCGTACCCTCGGTTGTAAGGGGGGGCATGTAAAGAGCCACTAATGAAAACACAATGTAGGTGCTTTGAAAAGGGAAACATTGAACTACCAGTCCATCAATCACAACCACTGCTTGGCCTATCACCTGAGAAAATGAGAATCAAAAAGTCACAGGCTGGGAAACCTGTATGCCAGCAATATTTACCATAGCCAGCACTTGGAAGCAATGAAAATGTCCATCAACCGAGGAATGCACCAAGAAGAAGTGGTCCACGTACACAATGGAATATTACTCTAATAATAAATATAAATTAAATTTAAAAACAAAGAAAAGCAAGGAGACATCAACATTTGTGGGTTTATCCGGGCACATTGCACTCTAATTTATAACCGAAGAACACCACTGGCCGGTAGGTCTGTTTCCCTAGTACCAGCAAGGGGAACGTAGAAAGGCTGTCGCTCTCTGGCCGTTACCTGCAAAAGCAGGTTTAAAGCCTGAGCTAATGGTCACTTCATATGAACAAGTACTGCAGGGCTGTAAATGAAACCTGCCCTCAAAATGTCTTGAGGGAGATAATGGCCAAAATATTTCAAATGGTGACACATACTTTAAGAAAACACTTTGAAGAAATAAGCTCTCATCACAGCTGGAAAAATAAAAAGGACATGTCTTACAGCTCAATTTCAACGCATTATGAGACACATGCAAATTCAACCACAAAGAGGTATCAGCTCACACCACTCAGAATAACCATCAGCAAAAACTACAAAGAATAAATGCTGAAGGTGCTGGGAAGAAATGCATACCCTCCGCTTTAAGTGGGACGTAACCTGGAAAGAGCCACTAAAGCGAACAGAATAGAGGTGCCTTTAAAAGGTAAACATTGAGCTACCATATGATCCAGCAGACCTATTCCTGGACCTATAACCTAAGAAGACAGAATTGGAAGGACACAGGTACGCAAATCTGCATTGCATAGTATAACAATCGCCAAGATATGGAAGTAACCAAAAAGTCCAACGACAGATGGGTGGACAATGAAGAACTGCTACATGTACAGATGGAATATGAGCTAGTGAAAAAATGAAACAATGCCATTTGCAGCACCATAGATGAGTCTAGAAGTAATCACGCAACTTGGAGTAAGTGAGAAAGCGAAAGACACATATCCTATCATATCACATATAGGTGTTACCTAAAAAAAGATACAAACAAAGGTATTTCCACAGAGAAACACTATCATAGATTCATTAAAAAAACTTATGGTTCACCAAATGGAAAGGTGTGAGGATTGAATACATTACCATATTGAGGTTAACAGAGAGATACAAACACATGTGAAATATATAATCACCAAAGACCTACGCAATACCAAGAGAAGACTACTCAACATTGTGTCGTAACCTACATGGGAAAAGGATCCGAAGAAAAATAGATATATGTCTATGTGTGAAAGAACCACATCTTGCACACCTAGAACAAACAAAACATTGTAATCAAGTTTGCTGTGATAAAAAATAAAAATTAAGTTAAAGATACCAACAAGAAGTAATGAGACATAAACTTAAAGGGATTTTTCCTCACACATTCCATTCTAATTTACAACCTAGAACACCACTTCCAGTAAGGCTCTGTTGCCCTAGTAACCAGATTTGGTAAAGGAGAAATGCTGCCGCCTTGTGGCCGATTCCCGCAACAGCAGCTTTTAACCCACAGCTAATGGTCACTTACCATTCACAAGGACTCAGGGCTGTAAAGGACACCTGCCCTCAAAATTGTGCTGAGGTAGGGAATGGATAAAAAAAATTCAAAACAGGCAAAATGTTCACGAAGCTAGTATGAAGAGGTAAGTTGTACTCACTCTCTTTTTAAAGAAAGGAAAATGGATAAAAGCTCAACCTCAGGAAGTATTAGACTCATGCAATCTAATCTACAAAAAGTTTTCAACTCACACCCGTCGACTGACCATTGGCAAAAAGTCTACAAACAATCAATGCTGAAGAGGTTTTAGAGAACTGTGTACCCTCTAGCTGCTGGTGAGATGTAAAAGGGTTAAACGCTAATAATGAGAACAGAAAGGAGCTGCGTTGAAAAGGAAAAATTGAGGTACCATTCAATCCAGCAGGCGCACCAATGGGCCTCTCACCTGAGAAGACCAGAATGAAGAAGACCCGGGCTGCAAAAGCTGCACTGCAGCCTTATTCACAATAGACAAGACAGTGAAGCAACCAAAATGTCCATCAACAGATGAAAGGAAAAAGAAGAAGCGGTCCATGTACACAATGAATACTAGCCATGGAAAACAATGAAACACTGCTCTTTGAGACACCATAGATGATCTTGGAGATAATCACAGAACATGAGGTAAGTCGGAAAGCAAAAGTCCTATATCCTATGATATCACTTATACGCGTTCTCTAATAACTGACACAAATGAACATATTTCCACTGAGAAAGTCAATCACAGACTTATTAAAAAAAACTATGCTTATCTACAAGGAAAGGTGGGGGGAATGGATACATGAAGATTAGCGTTACCATATGTATACAAATACATATTATATACATATATCAAAAAGACCGACCATATAGCAAGGAAGGTTTACGGAACACTGTGTAATAATTTACACGGGAAGAGGATCTCTACATAAATAGGTATATAGAATATGTAGATGAACCAGAGTATGTACACCTCGGACAAGCAACATTCTAACCATTACCCCAATTGAAAAAATTAAAACAACCAACTAGGAGTAATGAGACATAAACTTATGGGGGGTTCTCCTGGCACATTCCATTCAAATTTACAACCTAGGCAAAGGACTTCCAGAACGGCTCTGCTGCCCTAGTACCCAGATTTGGGAATGGAGAAATGCTGCATCCTTGTGGCCGTTTCCCACAACAGCAGCTTTAAACCCACTGCAAAAGGTCACTAAATATTCACCAATTGCAGGTCTGTAAATGACACCTGCCCTCCAAAAAATACTGAGGTCGAAAATCGACCAAAATATTCTAGAGTGCAACCTTCCAAAAAGAAAATTTGAAGAGGTATATTGTACTCACACTTTTTTTTCTTTTTTCTTTTAACAGAAAAGGAAAAGGCGTGGAAAAATGATGAATTGTAGGAATTTTTACAGACATGTAAACCCAAATTACAAAAACCTATCAGCTCACACCAGTCAGAATGGCCATCAAGAAAAATGCTGCAAACAAGAAATGCTGACGTGATTGTGGAGAAATGCGTACCCTCGATTCTAAGGGGGACGTGGTACGAGCCACTAATGAAAGCACAATTGAGGTGCCTTGAAAAGGTAAACGTTGAGCTACCATACCAGTCAATCAATCATACCCACTGCTGGGTCTATCACCTGAGAAAATGAAAATCAAAAATCGCAGGCTGGCAATCCTGCACTCCAGCAATATTTACCATAGGCAACACTTGGAAGCAACGAAAATGTCCATCAACAGAGGAATGCACCAAGAAGAAGTGGTCCATGTACACAATGGAATATTAGCCATGGAAAACATTGAAGCACTGCTCTTTGAGGCACCATAGATGAGCCTGGAGATAATCACAAAACATGAAGGAGGTCGGAAAGCAAAAGACCTATATCTTATATTATCACTTATGGCATTATCTAATAACTGACACAGATGAACATATTTCCAAAGAGAAAGACACTCACAGGCGTAGAAAACAAACTATGCTCATCTAAAAGGAAAGGAGGGGGGAAATTGAGAAATGAAGATGAGTGTTACTATACATATTCAAATACATATTATATACATGTATCAAAAAGATCGAACATATAGCAAGGGAGGTCGACGGAACACTGTAATATTTTATATGGGAAGAGGATCTGTACATTAATAGACATACATAATGTCCAAATGAACTAGATTGTGTACACCTAGGACAAACAATATTCTAAACTTTACCCAGATTTAAAAAATTTTAAAAACCAAGAAGAAGTAATGAGACATAAACTTATGGGGATTTCTCCAGGCAAATTCCATTCTAATTTACAACCTGGACAATGACTTCCAGAAAGGCTCTGCTGCCCTAGAACCCAGATTGGGGAATGGAGAAATGCTACCTCCTTGTGGACGTTTCCCACAACAGCAGCTTTGAACCCACTGCAAAAGGTCACTAAATTTTCACCAACTTGCAGTTCTGTAAATTGCGCCTGGCCTCCAGAAAATTTCTGGGGTCAAAAATCGACCAAAAAATTCAGAAGAGGGCAACCTTCGAAGAAGACAATTTCAAGAGCTGTATTGTACTCACGGTTTTTTCTTTTAAGAGAAAAGAAAAAGGCATAGGAATATGATGAATTTTAAAAATTTTCATGACATGCATACCCATATTACAAAACCCTATCAGCTCACAGCAGTCAGAATGGCCATTAGGAAAAATGCTGCAAAAAATAAACGGTGAAGGGAGTGTGGAGAAATGCGTACCCTCGGTTGTAAGGGGGGGCATGTAAAGAGCCACTAATGAAAACACAATGTAGGTGCTTTGAAAAGGGAAACATTGAACTACCAGTCCATCAATCACAACCACTGCTTGGCCTATCACCTGAGAAAATGAGAATCAAAAAGTCACAGGCTGGGAAACCTGTATGCCAGCAATATTTACCATAGCCAGCACTTGGAAGCAATGAAAATGTCCATCAACCGAGGAATGCACGAAGAAGAAGTGGTCCACGTACACAATGGAATATTACTCTAAAAATAAATATAAATTAAATTTAAAAACAAACAAAAGCAAGGAGACATCAACATTTGTGGGTTTATCCGGGCACATTGCACTCTAATTTATAACCGAAGAACACCACTGGCCGGTAGGTCTGTTTCCCTAGTGCCAGCAAGGGGAACGTAGAAAGGCTGTCGCTCTCTGGCCGTTACCTGCAAAAGCAGGTTTAAAGCCTGAGCTAATGGTCACTTCATATGAACAAGTACTGCAGGGCTGTAAATGAAACCTGCCCTCAAAATGTCTTGAGGGAGATAATGGCCAAAATATTTCAAATGGTGACACATACTTTAAGAAAACACTTTGAAGAAATAAGCTCTCATCACAGCTGGAAAAATAAAAAGGACATGTCTTACAGCTCAATTTCAACGCATTATGAGACACATGCAAATTCAACCACAAAGAGGTATCAGCTCACACCACTCAGAATAACCATCAGCAAAAACTACAAAGAATAAATGCTGAAGGTGCTGGGAAGAAATGCATACCCTCCGCTTTAAGTGGGACGTAACCTGGAAAGAGCCACTAAAGAGAACGGAATAGAGGTGCCTTTAAAAGGTAAACATTGAGCTACCATATGATCCAGCAGACCTATTCCTGGACCTATAACCTAAGACGACAGAATTGGAAGGACACAGGTACGCAAATCTGCATTGCATAGTATAACAATCGCCAAGATATGGAAGTAACCAAAAAGTCCAACGACAGATGGGTGGATAATGAAGAACTGCTACCTGTACAGATGGAATATGAGCTAGTGAAAAAATGAAACAATGCCATTTGCAGCACCATAGATGAGTCTAGAAGTAATCACGCAACTTGATGTAAGTGAGAAAGCGAAAGACACATATCCTATCACATATAGGTGTTACCTAAAAAATGATACAAACAAAGGTATTTCCACAGAGAAACACTATCATAGATTCATTAAAAAAACTTATGGTTCACCAAATGGAAAGATGTGAGGATTGGATACATTACCGTATTGAGGTTAACAGAGTGATACAAACATATGTGAAATATATAATCACCAAAGACCTACGCAATACCAAGAGAAGACTACTCAACATTGTGTCGTAACCTACATGGGAAAAGGATCCGAAGAAAAATAGATATATGTCTATGTGTGAAAGAACCACATCTTGCACACCTAGAACAAACAAAACATTGTAATCAAGTTTGCTGTGATAAAAAATAAAAATTAAGTTAAAGATACCAACAAGAAGTAATGAGACATAAACTTAAAGGGCTTTTTCCTCACACATTCCATTCTAATTTACAACCTAGAACACCACTTCCAGTAAGGCTCTGTTGCCCTAGTAACCAGATTTGGTAAAGGAGAAATGCTGCCGCCTTGTGGCCGATTCCCGCAACAGCAGCTTTTAACCCACAGCTAATGGTCACTTACCATTCACAAGGACTCAGGGCTGTAAAGGACACCTGCCCTCAAAATTGTGCTGAGGTAGGGAATGGATAAAAAAAATTCAAAACAGGCAAAATGTTCACGAAGCTAGTATGAAGAGGTAAGTTGTACTCACTCTCTTTTTAAAGAAAGGAAAATGGATAAAAGCTCAACCTCAGGAAGTATTAGACTCATGCAATCTAATCTACAAAAAGTTTTCAACTCACACCCGTCGACTGACCATTGGCAAAAAGTCTACAAACAATCAACGCTGAAGAGGTTTTAGAGAACTGTGTACCCTCTAGCTGCTGGTGAGATGTAAAAGGGTTAAACGCTAATAATGAGAACAGAAAGGAGCTGCGTTGAAAAGGAAAAATTGAGGTACCATTCAATCCAGCAGGCGCACCAATGGGCCTCTCACCTGAGAAGACCAGAATGAAGAAGACCCGGGCTGCAAAAGCTGCACTGCAGCCTTATTCACAATAGACAAGACAGTGAAGCAACCAACATGTCCATCAACAGATGAAAGGAAAAAGAAGAAGCGGCCCATGTACACAATGAATACTAGCCATGGAAAACAATGAAACACTGCTCTTTGAGACACCATAGATGATCTTGGAGATAATCACAGAACATGAGGTAAGTCGGAAAGCAAAAGTCCTATATCCTATGATATCACTTATACGCGTTCTCTAATAACTGACAGAAATGAACATATTTCCACTGAGAAAGTCAATCACAGACTTATTAAAAAAAACTATGCTTATCTACAAGGAAAGGTGGGGGGAATGGATACATGAAGATTAGCGTTACCATATGTATACAAATACATATTATATACATATATCAAAAAGACCGACCATATAGCAAGGAAGGTTTACGGAACACTGTGTAAGAATTTACACGGGAAGAGGATCTCTACATAAATAGGTATATAGAATATGTAGATGAACCAGAGTATGTACACCTTGGACAAGCAACATTCTAACCATTACCCCAATTGAAAAAATTAAAACAACGAACTAGGAGTAATGAGACATAAACTTATGGGGGGTTCTCCTGGCACATTCCATTCAAATTTACAACCTAGGCAAACGACTTCCAGAACGGCTCTGCTGCCCTAGTACCCAGATTTGGGAATGGAGAAATGCTGCATCCTTGTGGCCGTTTCCCACAACAGCAGCTTTAAACCCACTGCAAAAGGTCACTAAATATTCACCAATTGCAGGTCTGTAAATGACACCTGCCCTCCAAAAAATACTGAGGTCGAAAATCGACCAAAATATTCTAGAGTGCAACCTTCCAAAAAGAAAATTTGAAGAGGTATATTGTACTCACACTTGTTTTCTTTTTTCTTTTAACAGAAAAGGAAACGGCGTGGAAAAAGGATGAATTGTAGGAATTTTTACAGACATGTAAACCAAAATTACAAAAACCTATCAGCTCACACCAGTCAGAATGGCCATCAACAAAAATGCTGCAAACAAGAAACGCTGACGTGATTGTGGAGAAATGCGTACCCTCAATTCTAAGGGGGACGTGGTACGAGCCACTAATGAAAGCACAATTGAGGTGCCTTGAAAAGGTAAACGTTGAGCTACCATAGCAGTCAATCAATCATACCCACTGCTGGGTCTATCACCTGAGAAAATGAAAATCAAAAATCGCAGGCTGGCAATCCTGCACTCCAGCAATATTTACCATAGGCAACACTTGGAAGCAACGAAAATGTCCATCAACAGAGGAATGCACCAAGAAGAAGTGGTCCATGTACACAATGGAATATTAGCCATGGAAAACATTGAAGCACTGCTCTTTGAGGCACCATAGATGAGCCTGGAGATAATCACAAAACATGAAGGAGGTCGGAAAGCAAAAGACCTATATCTTATCACTTATGGCATTATCTAATAACTGACACAGATGAACATATTTCCAAAGAGAAAGACACTCACAGGCGTAGAAAACAAACTATGCTCATCTAAAAGGAAAGGAGGGGGGAAATTGAGAAATGAAGATGAGTGTTACTATACATATTCAAATACATATTATATACATGTATCAAAAAGATCGAACATATAGCAAGGGAGGTCGACGGAACACTGTAATATTTTATATGGGAAGAGGATCTGTACATTAATAGACATACATAATGTCCAAATGAACTAGATTGTGTACACCTAGGACAAACAATATTCTAAACTTTACCCAGATTTAAAAAATTTTAAAAACCAAGAAGAAGTAATGAGACATAAACTTATGGGGATTTCTCCAGGCAAATTCCATTCTAATTTACAACCTGGACAATGACTTCCAGAAAGGCTCTGCTGCCCTAGAACCCAGATTGGGGAATGGAGAAATGCTACCTCCTTGTGGACGTTTCCCACAACAGCAGCTTTGAACCCACTGCAAAAGGTCACTAAATTTTCACCAACTTGCAGTTCTGTAAATTGCGCCTGCCCTCCAGAAAATTTCTGGGGTCAAAAATCGACCAAAAAATTCAGAAGAGGGCAACCTTCGAAGAAGACAATTTCAAGAGCTGTATTGTACTCACGGTTTTTTCTTTTAAGAGAAAAGAAAAAGGCATAGGAATATGATGAATTTTAAAAATTTTCATGACATGCATACCCATATTACAAAACCCTATCAGCTCACAGCAGTCAGAATGGCCATTAGGAAAAATGCTGCAAAAAATAAACGGTGAAGGGAGTGTGGAGAAATGCGTACCCTCGGTTGTAAGGGGGGGCATGTAAAGAGCCACTAATGAAAACACAATGTAGGTGCTTTGAAAAGGGAAACATTGAACTACCAGTCCATCAATCACAACCACTGCTTGGCCTATCACCTGAGAAAATGAGAATCAAAAAGTCACAGGCTGGGAAACCTGTATGCCAGCAATATTTACCATAGCCAGCACTTGGAAGCAATGAAAATGTCCATCAACCGAGGAATGCACCAAGAAGAAGTGGTCCACGTACACAATGGAATATTACTCTAATAATAAATATAAATTAAATTTAAAAACAAACAAAAGCAAGGAGACATCAACATTTGTGGGTTTATCCGGGCACATTGCACTCTAATTTATAACCGAAAAACACCACTGGCCGGTAGGACTGTTTCCCTAGTGCCAGCAAGGGGAACGTAGAAAGGCTGTCGCTCTCTGGCCGTTACCTGCAAAAGCAGGTTTAAAGCCTGAGCTAATGGTCACTTCATATGAACAAGTACTGCAGGGCTGTAAATGAAACCTGCCCTCAAAATGTCTTGAGGGAGATAATGGCCAAAATATTTCAAATGGTGACACATACTTTAAGAAAACACTTTGAAGAAATAAGCTCTCATCACAGCTGGAAAAATAAAAAGGACATGTCTTACAGCTCAATTTCAACGCATTATGAGACACATGCAAATTCAACCACAAAGAGGTATCAGCTCACACCACTCAGAATAACCATCAGCAAAAACTACAAAGAATAAATGCTGAAGGTGCTGGGAAGAAATGCATACCCTCCGCTTTAAGTGGGACGTAACCTGGAAAGAGCCACTAAAGAGAACGGAATAGAGGTGCCTTTAAAAGGTAAACATTGAGCTACCATATGATCCAGCAGACCTATTCCTGGACCTATAACCTAAGACGACAGAATTGGAAGGACACAGGTACGCAAATCTGCATTGCATAGTATAACAATCGCCAAGATATGGAAGTAACCAAAAAGTCCAACGACAGATGGGTGGATAATGAAGAACTGCTACCTGTACAGATGGAATATGAGCTAGTGAAAAAATGAAACAATGCCATTTGCAGCACCATAGATGAGTCTAGAAGTAATCACGCAACTTGATGTAAGTGAGAAAGCGAAAGACACATATCCTATCACATATAGGTGTTACCTAAAAAATGATACAAACAAAGGTATTTCCACAGAGAAACACTATCATAGATTCATTAAAAAAACTTATGGTTCACCAAATGGAAAGATGTGAGGATTGGATACATTACCGTATTGAGGTTAACAGAGTGATACAAACATATGTGAAATATATAATCACCAAAGACCTACGCAATACCAAGAGAAGACTACTCAACATTGTGTCGTAACCTACATGGGAAAAGGATCCGAAGAAAAATAGATATATGTCTATGTGTGAAAGAACCACATCTTGCACACCTAGAACAAACAAAACATTGTAATCAAGTTTGCTGTGATAAAAAATAAAAATTAAGTTAAAGATACCAACAAGAAGTAATGAGACATAAACTTAAAGGGCTTTTTCCTCACACATTCCATTCTAATTTACAACCTAGAACACCACTTCCAGTAAGGCTCTGTTGCCCTAGTAACCAGATTTGGTAAAGGAGAAATGCTGCCGCCTTGTGGCCGATTCCCGCAACAGCAGCTTTTAACCCACAGCTAATGGTCACTTACCATTCACAAGGACTCAGGGCTGTAAAGGACACCTGCCCTCAAAATTGTGCTGAGGTAGGGAATGGATAAAAAAAATTCAAAACAGGCAAAATGTTCACGAAGCTAGTATGAAGAGGTAAGTTGTACTCACTCTCTTTTTAAAGAAAGGAAAATGGATAAAAGCTCAACCTCAGGAAGTATTAGACTCATGCAATCTAATCTACAAAAAGTTTTCAACTCACACCCGTCGACTGACCATTGGCAAAAAGTCTACAAACAATCAACGCTGAAGAGGTTTTAGAGAACTGTGTACCCTCTAGCTGCTGGTGAGATGTAAAAGGGTTAAACGCTAATAATGAGAACAGAAAGGAGCTGCGTTGAAAAGGAAAAATTGAGGTACCATTCAATCCAGCAGGCGCACCAATGGGCCTCTCACCTGAGAAGACCAGAATGAAGAAGACCCGGGCTGCAAAAGCTGCACTGCAGCCTTATTCACAATAGACAAGACAGTGAAGCAACCAACATGTCCATCAACAGATGAAAGGAAAAAGAAGAAGCGGCCCATGTACACAATGAATACTAGCCATGGAAAACAATGAAACACTGCTCTTTGAGACACCATAGATGATCTTGGAGATAATCACAGAACATGAGGTAAGTCGGAAAGCAAAAGTCCTATATCCTATGATATCACTTATACGCGTTCTCTAATAACTGACAGAAATGAACATATTTCCACTGAGAAAGTCAATCACAGACTTATTAAAAAAAACTATGCTTATCTACAAGGAAAGGTGGGGGGAATGGATACATGAAGATTAGCGTTACCATATGTATACAAATACATATTATATACATATATCAAAAAGACCGACCATATAGCAAGGAAGGTTTACGGAACACTGTGTAAGAATTTACACGGGAAGAGGATCTCTACATAAATAGGTATATAGAATATGTAGATGAACCAGAGTATGTACACCTTGGACAAGCAACATTCTAACCATTACCCCAATTGAAAAAATTAAAACAACGAACTAGGAGTAATGAGACATAAACTTATGGGGGGTTCTCCTGGCACATTCCATTCAAATTTACAACCTAGGCAAACGACTTCCAGAACGGCTCTGCTGCCCTAGTACCCAGATTTGGGAATGGAGAAATGCTGCATCCTTGTGGCCGTTTCCCACAACAGCAGCTTTAAACCCACTGCAAAAGGTCACTAAATATTCACCAATTGCAGGTCTGTAAATGACACCTGCCCTCCAAAAAATACTGAGGTCGAAAATCGACCAAAATATTCTAGAGTGCAACCTTCCAAAAAGAAAATTTGAAGAGGTATATTGTACTCACACTTGTTTTCTTTTTTCTTTTAACAGAAAAGGAAACGGCGTGGAAAAAGGATGAATTGTAGGAATTTTTACAGACATGTAAACCAAAATTACAAAAACCTATCAGCTCACACCAGTCAGAATGGCCATCAACAAAAATGCTGCAAACAAGAAACGCTGACGTGATTGTGGAGAAATGCGTACCCTCAATTCTAAGGGGGACGTGGTACGAGCCACTAATGAAAGCACAATTGAGGTGCCTTGAAAAGGTAAACGTTGAGCTACCATAGCAGTCAATCAATCATACCCACTGCTGGGTCTATCACCTGAGAAAATGAAAATCAAAAATCGCAGGCTGGCAATCCTGCACTCCAGCAATATTTACCATAGGCAACACTTGGAAGCAACGAAAATGTCCATCAACAGAGGAATGCACCAAGAAGAAGTGGTCCATGTACACAATGGAATATTAGCCATGGAAAACATTGAAGCACTGCTCTTTGAGGCACCATAGATGAGCCTGGAGATAATCACAAAACATGAAGGAGGTCGGAAAGCAAAAGACCTATATCTTATCACTTATGGCATTATCTAATAACTGACACAGATGAACATATTTCCAAAGAGAAAGACACTCACAGGCGTAGAAAACAAACTATGCTCATCTAAAAGGAAAGGAGGGGGGAAATTGAGAAATGAAGATGAGTGTTACTATACATATTCAAATACATATTATATACATGTATCAAAAAGATCGAACATATAGCAAGGGAGGTCGACGGAACACTGTAATATTTTATATGGGAAGAGGATCTGTACATTAATAGACATACATAATGTCCAAATGAACTAGATTGTGTACACCTAGGACAAACAATATTCTAAACTTTACCCAGATTTAAAAAATTTTAAAAACCAAGAAGAAGTAATGAGACATAAACTTATGGGGATTTCTCCAGGCAAATTCCATTCTAATTTACAACCTGGACAATGACTTCCAGAAAGGCTCTGCTGCCCTAGAACCCAGATTGGGGAATGGAGAAATGCTACCTCCTTGTGGACGTTTCCCACAACAGCAGCTTTGAACCCACTGCAAAAGGTCACTAAATTTTCACCAACTTGCAGTTCTGTAAATTGCGCCTGCCCTCCAGAAAATTTCTGGGGTCAAAAATCGACCAAAAAGTTCAGAAGAGGGCAACCTTCGAAGAAGACAATTTCAAGAGCTGTATTGTACTCACGGTTTTTTCTTTTAAGAGAAAAGAAAAAGGCATAGGAATATGATGAATTTTAAAAATTTTCATGACATGCATACCCATATTACAAAACCCTATCAGCTCACAGCAGTCAGAATGGCCATTAGGAAAAATGCTGCAAAAAATAAACGGTGAAGGGAGTGTGGAGAAATGCGTACCCTCGGTTGTAAGGGGGGGCATGTAAAGAGCCACTAATGAAAACACAATGTAGGTGCTTTGAAAAGGGAAACATTGAACTACCAGTCCATCAATCACAACCACTGCTTGGCCTATCACCTGAGAAAATGAGAATCAAAAAGTCACAGGCTGGGAAACCTGTATGCCAGCAATATTTACCATAGCCAGCACTTGGAAGCAATGAAAATGTCCATCAACCGAGGAATGCACCAAGAAGAAGTGGTCCACGTACACAATGGAATATTACTCTAATAATAAATATAAATTAAATTTAAAAACAAACAAAAGCAAGGAGACATCAACATTTGTGGGTTTATCCGGGCACATTGCACTCTAATTTATAACCGAAAAACACCACTGGCCGGTAGGACTGTTTCCCTAGTGCCAGCAAGGGGAACGTAGAAAGGCTGTCGCTCTCTGGCCGTTACCTGCAAAAGCAGGTTTAAAGCCTGAGCTAATGGTCACTTCATATGAACAAGTACTGCAGGGCTGTAAATGAAACCTGCCCTCAAAATGTCTTGAGGGAGATAATGGCCAAAATATTTCAAATGGTGACACATACTTTAAGAAAACACTTTGAAGAAATAAGCTCTCATCACAGCTGGAAAAATAAAAAGGACATGTCTTACAGCTCAATTTCAACGCATTATGAGACACATGCAAATTCAACCACAAAGAGGTATCAGCTCACACCACTCAGAATAACCATCAGCAAAAACTACAAAGAATAAATGCTGAAGGTGCTGGGAAGAAATGCATACCCTCCGCTTTAAGTGGGACGTAACCTGGAAAGAGCCACTAAAGCGAACAGAATAGAGGTGCCTTTAAAAGGTAAACATTGAGCTACCATATGATCCAGCAGACCTATTCCTGGACCTATAACCTAAGAAGACAGAATTGGAAGGACACAGGTACGCAAATCTGCATTGCATAGTATAACAATCGCCAAGATATGGAAGTAACTAAAAAGTCCAACGACAGATGGGTGGACAATGAAGAACTGCTACATGTACAGATGGAATATGAGCTAGTGAAAAAATGAAACAATGCCATTTGCAGCACCATAGATGAGTCTAGAAGTAATCACGCAACTTGGAGTAAGTGAGAAAGCGAAAGACACATATCCTATCATATCACATATAGGTGTTACCTAAAAAAAGATACAAACAAAGGTATTTCCACAGAGAAACACTATCATAGATTCATTAAAAAAACTTATGGTTCACCAAATGGAAAGGTGTGAGGATTGAATACATTACCATATTGAGGTTAACAGAGAGATACAAACACATGTGAAATATATAATCACCAAAGACCTACGCAATACCAAGAGAAGACTACTCAACATTGTGTCGTAACCTACATGGGAAAAGGATCCGAAGAAAAATAGATATATGTCTATGTGTGAAAGAACCACATCTTGCACACCTAGAACAAACAAAACATTGTAATCAAGTTTGCTGTGATAAAAAATAAAAATTAAGTTAAAGATACCAACAAGAAGTAATGAGACATAAACTTAAAGGGATTTTTCCTCACACATTCCATTCTAATTTACAACCTAGAACACCACTTCCAGTAAGGCTCTGTTGCCCTAGTAACCAGATTTGGTAAAGGAGAAATGCTGCCGCCTTGTGGCCGATTCCCGCAACAGCAGCTTTTAACCCACAGCTAATGGTCACTTACCATTCACAAGGACTCAGGGCTGTAAAGGACACCTGCCCTCAAAATTGTGCTGAGGTAGGGAATGGATAAAAAAAATTCAAAACAGGCAAAATGTTCACGAAGCTAGTATGAAGAGGTAAGTTGTACTCACTCTCTTTTTAAAGAAAGGAAAATGGATAAAAGCTCAACCTCAGGAAGTATTAGACTCATGCAATCTAATCTACAAAAAGTTTTCAACTCACACCCGTCGACTGACCATTGGCAAAAAGTCTACAAACAATCAACGCTGAAGAGGTTTTAGAGAACTGTGTACCCTCTAGCTGCTGGTGAGATGTAAAAGGGTTAAACGCTAATAATGAGAACAGAAAGGAGCTGCGTTGAAAAGGAAAAATTGAGGTACCATTCAATCCAGCAGGCGCACCAATGGGCCTCTCACCTGAGAAGACCAGAATGAAGAAGACCCGGGCTGCAAAAGCTGCACTGCAGCCTTATTCACAATAGACAAGACAGTGAAGCAACCAAAATGTCCATCAACAGATGAAAGGAAAAAGAAGAAGCGGTCCATGTACACAATGAATACTAGCCATGGAAAACAATGAAACACTGCTCTTTGAGACACCATAGATGATCTTGGAGATAATCACAGAACATGAGGTAACTCGGAAAGCAAAAGTCCTATATCCTATGATATCACTTATACGCGTTCTCTAATAACTGACACAAATGAACATATTTCCACTGAGAAAGTCAATCACAGACTTATTAAAAAAAACTATGCTTATCTACAAGGAAAGGTGGGGGGAATGGATACATGAAGATTAGCGTTACCATATGTATACAAATACATATTATATACATATATCAAAAAGACCGACCATATAGCAAGGAAGGTTTACGGAACACTGTGTAAGAATTTACACGGGAAGAGGATCTCTACATAAATAGGTATATAGAATATGTAGATGAACCAGAGTATGTACACCTTGGACAAGCAACATTCTAACCATTACCCCAATTGAAAAAATTAAAACAACGAACTAGGAGTAATGAGACATAAACTTATGGGGGGTTCTCCTGGCACATTCCATTCAAATTTACAACCTAGGCAAACGACTTCCAGAAAGGCTCTGCTGCCCTAGAACCCAGATTGGGGAATGGAGAAATGCTACCTCCTTGTGGACGTTTCCCACAACAGCAGCTTTGAACTCACTGCAAACGGTCACTAAATTTTCACCAACTTGCAGTTCTGTAAATTGCGCCTGGCCTCCAGAAAATTTCTGGGGTCAAAAATCGATCAAAAAATTCAGAAGAGGGCAACCTTCGAAGAAGACAATTTCAAGAGCTATATTGTACTCACGGTTTTTTCTTTTAAGAGAAAAGAAAAAGGCATCGGAATATGATGAATTTTAAAAATTTTCATGACATGCATACCCATATTACAAAACCCTATCAGCTCACAGCAGTCAGAATGGCCATTAGGAAAAATGCTGCAAAAAATAAACGGTGAAGGGAGTGTGGAGAAATGCGTACCCTCGGTTGTAAGGGGGGGCATGTAAAGAGCCACTAATGAAAACACAATGTAGGTGCTTTGAAAAGGGAAACAATGAACTACCAGTCCATCAATCACAACCACTGCTTGGCCTATCACCTGAGAAAATGAGAATCAAAAAGTCACAGGCTGGGAAACCTGTATGCCAGCAATATTTACCATAGGCAGCGCTTGGAAGAAATGAAAATGTCCATCAACCGAGGAATGCACCAAGAAGAAGTGGTCCACGTACACAATGGAATATTACTGTAATAATAAATATAAATTAAATTTAAAAACAAAGAAAAGCAAGGAGACATCAACATTTGTGGGTTTATCCGGGCACATTGCACTCTAATTTATAACCGAAAAACAACACTGGCCGGTAGGTCTGTTTCCCTAGTACCAGCAAGGGGAACGTAGAAAGGCTGTCGCTCTCTGGCCGTTACCTGCAAAAGCAGGTTTAAAGCCTGAGCTAATGGTCACTTCATATGAACAAGTACTGCAGGGCTGTAAATGAAACCTGCCCTCAAAATGTCTTGAGGGAGATAATGGCCAAAATATTTCAAATGGTGACACATACTTTAAGAAAACACTTTGAAGAAATAAGCTCTCATCACAGCTGGAAAAATAAAAAGGACATGTCTTACAGCTCAATTTCAACGCATTATGAGACACATGCAAATTCAACCACAAAGAGGTATCAGCTCACATCACTCAGAATAACCATCAGCAAAAACTACAAAGAATAAATGCTGAAGGTGCTGGGAAGAAATGCATACCCTCCACTTTAAGTGGGACGTAACCTGGAAAGAGCCACTAAAGAGAACAGAATAGAGGTGCCTTTAAAAGGTAAACATTGAGCTACCATATGATCCAGCAGACCTATTCCTGGACCTATAACCTAAGAAGACAGAATTGGAAGGACACAGGTACGCAAATCTGCATTGCATAGTATAACAATCGCCAAGATATGGAAGTAACCAAAAAGTCCAACGACAGATGGGTGGACAATGAAGAACTGCTACATGTACAGATGGAATATGAGCTAGTGAAAAAATGAAACAATGCCATTTGCAGCACCATAGATGAGTCTAGAAGTAATCACGCAACTTGGTGTAAGTGAGAAAGCGAAAGACACATATCCTATCATATCACATATAGGTGTTACCTAAAAAATGATACAAAGGTATTTCCACAGAGAAACACTATCATAGATTCATTAAAAAAAACTTATGGTTCACCAAATGGAAAGGTGTGAGGATTGGATACATTACTGTATTGAGGTTAACAGAGTGATACAAACATATGTGAAATATATAATCACCAAAGACCTACGCAATACCAAGAGAAGACTACTCAACATTGTGTCATATCCTACATGGGAAAAGGATCCGAAGAAAAATAGATATATGTATATGTGTGAAAGAACCACATCTTGCACACCTAGAACAAACAAAACATTGTAATCAAGTTTGCTGTGATAAAAAATAAAAATTAAGTTAAAGATACCAACAAGAAGTAATGAGACATAAACTTAAAGGGCTTTTTCCTCGCACATTCCATTCTAATTTACAACCTAGAACACCACTTCCAGTAAGGCTCTGTTGCCCTAGTAACCAGATTTGGTAAAGGAGAAATGCTGCCGCCTTGTGGCCGATTCCCGCAACAGCAGCTTTTAACCCACAGCTAATGGTCACTTACCATTCACAAGGACTCAGGGCTGTAAAGGACACCTGCCCTCAAAATTGTGCTGAGGTAGGGAATGGATAAAAAAAATTCAAAACAGGCAAAATGTTCACGAAGCTAGTATGAAGAGGTAAGTTGTACTCACTCTCTTTTTAAAGAAAGGAAAATGGATAAAAGCTCAACCTCAGGAAGTATTAGACTCATGCAATCTAATCTACAAAAAGTTTTCAACTCACACCCGTCGACTGACCATTGGCAAAAAGTCTACAAACAATCAATGCTGAAGAGGTTTTAGAGAACTGTGTACCCTCTAGCTGCTGGTGAGATGTAAAAGGGTTAAACGCTAATAATGAGAACAGAAAGGAGCTGCGTTGAAAAGGAAAAATTGAGGTACCATTCAATCCAGCAGGCGCACCAATGGGCCTCTCACCTGAGAAGACCAGAATGAAGAAGACCCGGGCTGCAAAAGCTGCACTGCAGCCTTATTCACAATAGACAAGACAGTGAAGCAACCAAAATGTCCATCAACAGATGAAAGGAAAAAGAAGAAGCGGCCCATGTACACAATGAATACTAGCCATGGAAAACGATGAAACACTGCTCTTTGAGACACCATAGATGATCTTGGAGATAATCACAGAACATGAGGTAAGTCGGAAAGCAAAAGTCCTATATCCTATGATATCACTTATACGCGTTCTCTAATAACTGACACAAATGAACATATTTCCACTGAGAAAGTCAATCACAGACTTATTAAAAAAAACTATGCTTATCTACAAGGAAAGGTGGGGGGAATGGATACATGAAGATTAGCGTTACCATATGTATACAAATACATATTATATACATATATCAAAAAGACCGACCATATAGCAAGGAAGGTTTACGGAACACTGTGTAACAATTTACACGGGAAGAGGATCTCTACATAAATAGGTATATAGAATATGTAGATGAACCAGAGTATGTACACCTTGGACAAGCAACATTCTAACCATTACCCCAATTGAAAAAATTAAAACAACGAACTAGGAGTAATGAGACATAAACTTATGGGGGGTTCTCCTGGCACATTCCATTCAAATTTACAACCTAGGCAAACGACTTCCAGAACGGCTCTGCTGCCCTAGTACCCAGATTTGGGAATGGAGAAATGCTGCATCCTTGTGGCCATTTCCCACAACAGCAGCTTTAAACCCACTGCAAAAGGTCGCTAAATATTCACCAATTGCAGGTCTGTAAATGACATCTGCACCCAAAAAATACTGAGGTCGAAAATCGACCAAAATATTCTAGAGTGCAACCTTCCAAAAAGAAAATTTGAAGAGGTATATTGTACTCACACTTTTTTTTCTTTTTTCTTTTAACAGAAAAGAAAAAGGCGTGGAAAAATGATGAATTGTAGGAATTTTTACAGACATGTAAACCAAAATTACAAAAACCTATCAGCTCACACCAGTCAGAATGGCCATCAACAAAAATGCTGCAAACAAGAAATGCTGACGTGGTTGTGGAGAAATGCGTACCCTCGATTCTAAGGGGGACGTGGTAAGAGCCACTAATGAAAGCACAATTGAGGTGCCTTGAAAAGGTAAACGTTGAGCTACCATACCAGTCAATCAATCATACCCACTGCTGGGTCTATCACCTGAGAAAATGAAAATCAAAAATCGCAGGCTGGCAATCCTGCACTCCAGCAATATTTACCATAGGCAACACTTGGAAGCAACGAAAATGTCCATCAACAGAGGAATGCACCAAGAAGAAGTGGTCCATGTACACAATGGAATATTAGCCATGGAAAACATTGAAGCACTGCTCTTTGAGGCACCATAGATGAGCCTGGAGATAATCACAAAACATGAAGGAGGTCGGAAAGCAAAAGACCTATATCTTATATTATCACTTATGGCATTATCTAATAACTGACACAGATGAACATATTTCCAAAGAGAAAGACACACACAGGCGTAGAAAACAAACTATGCTCATCTAAAAGGAAAGGAGGGGGGAAATTGAGAAATGAAGATTAGTGTTACTATACATATTCAAATACATATTATATACATGTATCAAAAAGATCGAACATATAGCAAGGGAGGTCGACGGAACACTGTAATATTTTATATGGGAAGAGGATCTGTACATTAATAGACATACATAATGTCCAAATGAACTAGATTGTGTACACCTAGGACAAACAATATTCTAAACTTTACCCAGATTTAAAAAATTTTAAAAACCAAGAAGAAGTAATGAGACATAAACTTATGGTGATTTCTCCAGGCAAATTCCATTCTAATTTACAACCTGGACAATGACTTCTAGAAAGGCTCTGCTGCCCTAGAACCCAGATTGGGGAATGGAGAAATGCTACCTCCTTGTGGACGTTTCCCACAACAGCAGCTTTGAACCCACTGCAAAAGGTCACTAAATTTTCACCAACTTGCAGTTCTGTAAATTGCGCCTGCCCTCCAGAAAATTTCTGGGGTCAAAAATCGACCAAAAAGTTCAGAAGAGGGCAACCTTCGAAGAAGACAATTTCAAGAGCTGTATTGTACTCACGGTTTTTTCTTTTAAGAGAAAAGAAAAAGGCATAGGAATATGATGAATTTTAAAAATTTTCATGACATGCATACCCATATTACAAAACCCTATCAGCTCACAGCAGTCAGAATGGCCATTAGGAAAAATGCTGCAAAAAATAAACGGTGAAGGGAGTGTGGAGAAATGCGTACCCTCGGTTGTAAGGGGGGGCATGTAAAGAGCCACTAATGAAAACACAATGTAGGTGCTTTGAAAAGGGAAACATTGAACTACCAGTCCATCAATCACAACCACTGCTTGGCCTATCACCTGAGAAAATGAGAATCAAAAAGTCACAGGCTGGGAAACCTGTATGCCAGCAATATTTACCATAGCCAGCACTTGGAAGCAATGAAAATGTCCATCAACCGAGGAATGCACCAAGAAGAAGTGGTCCACGTACACAATGGAATATTACTCTAATAATAAATATAAATTAAATTTAAAAACAAACAAAAGCAAGGAGACATCAACATTTGTGGGTTTATCCGGGCACATTGCACTCTAATTTATAACCGAAAAACACCACTGGCCGGTAGGACTGTTTCCCTAGTGCCAGCAAGGGGAACGTAGAAAGGCTGTCGCTCTCTGGCCGTTACCTGCAAAAGCAGGTTTAAAGCCTGAGCTAATGGTCACTTCATATGAACAAGTACTGCAGGGCTGTAAATGAAACCTGCCCTCAAAATGTCTTGAGGGAGATAATGGCCAAAATATTTCAAATGGTGACACATACTTTAAGAAAACACTTTGAAGAAATAAGCTCTCATCACAGCTGGAAAAATAAAAAGGACATGTCTTACAGCTCAATTTCAACGCATTATGAGACACATGCAAATTCAACCACAAAGAGGTATCAGCTCACACCACTCAGAATAACCATCAGCAAAAACTACAAAGAATAAATGCTGAAGGTGCTGGGAAGAAATGCATACCCTCCGCTTTAAGTGGGACGTAACCTGGAAAGAGCCACTAAAGAGAACGGAATAGAGGTGCCTTTAAAAGGTAAACATTGAGCTACCATATGATCCAGCAGACCTATTCCTGGACCTATAACCTAAGACGACAGAATTGGAAGGACACAGGTACGCAAATCTGCATTGCATAGTATAACAATCGCCAAGATATGGAAGTAACCAAAAAGTCCAACGACAGATGGGTGGATAATGAAGAACTGCTACCTGTACAGATGGAATATGAGCTAGTGAAAAAATGAAACAATGCCATTTGCAGCACCATAGATGAGTCTAGAAGTAATCACGCAACTTGATGTAAGTGAGAAAGCGAAAGACACATATCCTATCACATATAGGTGTTACCTAAAAAATGATACAAACAAAGGTATTTCCACAGAGAAACACTATCATAGATTCATTAAAAAAACTTATGGTTCACCAAATGGAAAGATGTGAGGATTGGATACATTACCGTATTGAGGTTAACAGAGTGATACAAACATATGTGAAATATATAATCACCAAAGACCTACGCAATACCAAGAGAAGACTACTCAACATTGTGTCGTAACCTACATGGGAAAAGGATCCGAAGAAAAATAGATATATGTATATGTGTGAAAGAACCACATCTTGCACACCTAGAACAAACAAAACATTGTAATCAAGTTTGCTGTGATAAAAAATAAAAATTAAGTTAAAGATACCAACAAGAAGTAATGAGACATAAACTTAAAGGGCTTTTTCCTCACACATTCCATTCTAATTTACAACCTAGAACACCACTTCCAGTAAGGCTCTGTTGCCCTAGTAACCAGATTTGGTAAAGGAGAAATGCTGCCGCCTTGTGGCCGATTCCCGCAACAGCAGCTTTTAACCCACAGCTAATGGTCACTTACCATTCACAAGGACTCAGGGCTGTAAAGGACACCTGCCCTCAAAATTGTGCTGAGGTAGGGAATGGATAAAAAAAATTCAAAACAGGCAAAATGTTCACGAAGCTAGTATGAAGAGGTAAGTTGTACTCACTCTCTTTTTAAAGAAAGGAAAATGGATAAAAGCTCAACCTCAGGAAGTATTAGACTCATGCAATCTAATCTACAAAAAGTTTTCAACTCACACCCGTCGACTGACCATTGGCAAAAAGTCTACAAACAATCAACGCTGAAGAGGTTTTAGAGAACTGTGTACCCTCTAGCTGCTGGTGAGATGTAAAAGGGTTAAACGCTAATAATGAGAACAGAAAGGAGCTGCGTTGAAAAGGAAAAATTGAGGTACCATTCAATCCAGCAGGCGCACCAATGGGCCTCTCACCTGAGAAGACCAGAATGAAGAAGACCCGGGCTGCAAAAGCTGCACTGCAGCCTTATTCACAATAGACAAGACAGTGAAGCAACCAACATGTCCATCAACAGATGAAAGGAAAAAGAAGAAGCGGCCCATGTACACAATGAATACTAGCCATGGAAAACAATGAAACACTGCTCTTTGAGACACCATAGATGATCTTGGAGATAATCACAGAACATGAGGTAAGTCGGAAAGCAAAAGTCCTATATCCTATGATATCACTTATACGCGTTCTCTAATAACTGACACAAATGAACATATTTCCACTGAGAAAGTCAATCACAGACTTATTAAAAAAAACTATGCTTATCTACAAGGAAAGGTGGGGGGAATGGATACATGAAGATTAGCGTTACCATATGTATACAAATACATATTATATACATATATCAAAAAGACCGACCATATAGCAAGGAAGGTTTACGGAACACTGTGTAACAATTTACACGGGAAGAGGATCTCTACATAAATAGGTATATAGAATATGTAGATGAACCAGAGTATGTACACCTTGGACAAGCAACATTCTAACCATTACCCCAATTGAAAAAATTAAAACAACGAACTAGGAGTAATGAGACATAAACTTATGGGGGGTTCTCCTGGCACATTCCATTCAAATTTACAACCTAGGCAAACGACTTCCAGAACGGCTCTGCTGCCCTAGTACCCAGATTTGGGAATGGAGAAATGCTGCATCCTTGTGGCCGTTTCCCACAACAGCAGCTTTAAACCCACTGCAAAAGGTCACTAAATATTCACCAATTGCAGGTCTGTAAATGACACCTGCCCTCCAAAAAATACTGAGGTCGAAAATCGACCAAAATATTCTAGAGTGCAACCTTCCAAAAAGAAAATTTGAAGAGGTATATTGTACTCACACTTTTTTTCTTTTTTCTTTTAACAGAAAAGGAAACGGCGTGGAAAAAGGATGAATTGTAGGAATTTTTACAGACATGTAAACCAAAATTACAAAAACCTATCAGCTCACACCAGTCAGAATGGCCATCAACAAAAATGCTGCAAACAAGAAACGCTGACGTGATTGTGGAGAAATGCGTACCCTCAATTCTAAGGGGGACGTGGTACGAGCCACTAATGAAAGCACAATTGAGGTGCCTTGAAAAGGTAAACGTTGAGCTACCATAGCAGTCAATCAATCATACCCACTGCTGGGTCTATCACCTGAGAAAATGAAAATCAAAAATCGCAGGCTGGCAATCCTGCACTCCAGCAATATTTACCATAGGCAACACTTGGAAGCAACGAAAATGTCCATCAACAGAGGAATGCACCAAGAAGAAGTGGTCCATGTACACAATGGAATATTAGCCATGGAAAACATTGAAGCACTGCTCTTTGAGGCACCATAGATGAGCCTGGAGATAATCACAAAACATGAAGGAGGTCGGAAAGCAAAAGACCTATATCTTATCACTTATGGCATTATCTAATAACTGACACAGATGAACATATTTCCAAAGAGAAAGACACTCACAGGCGTAGAAAACAAACTATGCTCATCTAAAAGGAAAGGAGGGGGGAAATTGAGAAATGAAGATGAGTGTTACTATACATATTCAAATACATATTATATACATGTATCAAAAAGATCGAACATATAGCAAGGGAGGTCGACGGAACACTGTAATATTTTATATGGGAAGAGGATCTGTACATTAATAGACATACATAATGTCCAAATGAACTAGATTGTGTACACCTAGGACAAACAATATTCTAAACTTTACCCAGATTTAAAAAATTTTAAAAACCAAGAAGAAGTAATGAGACATAAACTTATGGGGATTTCTCCAGGCAAATTCCATTCTAATTTACAACCTGGACAATGACTTCCAGAAAGGCTCTGCTGCCCTAGAACCCAGATTGGGGAATGGAGAAATGCTACCTCCTTGTGGACGTTTCCCACAACAGCAGCTTTGAACCCACTGCAAAAGGTCACTAAATTTTCACCAACTTGCAGTTCTGTAAATTGCGCCTGCCCTCCAGAAAATTTCTGGGGTCAAAAATCGACCAAAAAATTCAGAAGAGGGCAACCTTCGAAGAAGACAATTTCAAGAGCTGTATTGTACTCACGGTTTTTTCTTTTAAGAGAAAAGAAAAAGGCATAGGAATATGATGAATTTTAAAAATTTTCATGACATGCATACCCATATTACAAAACCCTATCAGCTCACAGCAGTCAGAATGGCCATTAGGAAAAATGCTGCAAAAAATAAACGGTGAAGGGAGTGTGGAGAAATGCGTACCCTCGGTTGTAAGGGGGGGCATGTAAAGAGCCACTAATGAAAACACAATGTAGGTGCTTTGAAAAGGGAAACATTGAACTACCAGTCCATCAATCACAACCACTGCTTGGCCTATCACCTGAGAAAATGAGAATCAAAAAGTCACAGGCTGGGAAACCTGTATGCCAGCAATATTTACCATAGCCAGCACTTGGAAGCAATGAAAATGTCCATCAACCGAGGAATGCACCAAGAAGAAGTGGTCCACGTACACAATGGAATATTACTGTAATAATAAATATAAATTAAATTTAAAAACAAAGAAAAGCAAGGAGACATCAACATTTGTGGGTTTATCCGGGCACATTGCACTCTAATTTATAACCGAAAAACACCACTGGCCGGTAGGACTGTTTCCCTAGTGCCAGCAAGGGGAACGTAGAAAGGCTGTCGCTCTCTGGCCGTTACCTGCAAAAGCAGGTTTAAAGCCTGAGCTAATGGTCACTTCATATGAACAAGTACTGCAGGGCTGTAAATGAAACCTGCCCTCAAAATGTCTTGAGGGAGATAATGGCCAAAATATTTCAAATGGTGACACATACTTTAAGAAAACACTTTGAAGAAATAAGCTCTCATCACAGCTGGAAAAATAAAAAGGACATGTCTTACAGCTCAATTTCAACGCATTATGAGACACATGCAAATTCAACCACAAAGAGGTATCAGCTCACACCACTCAGAATAACCATCAGCAAAAACTACAAAGAATAAATGCTGAAGGTGCTGGGAAGAAATGCATACCCTCCGCTTTAAGTGGGACGTAACCTGGAAAGAGCCACTAAAGAGAACGGAATAGAGGTGCCTTTAAAAGGTAAACATTGAGCTACCATATGATCCAGCAGACCTATTCCTGGACCTATAACCTAAGACGACAGAATTGGAAGGACACAGGTACGCAAATCTGCATTGCATAGTATAACAATCGCCAAGATATGGAAGTAACCAAAAAGTCCAACGACAGATGGGTGGATAATGAAGAACTGCTACCTGTACAGATGGAATATGAGCTAGTGAAAAAATGAAACAATGCCATTTGCAGCACCATAGATGAGTCTAGAAGTAATCACGCAACTTGATGTAAGTGAGAAAGCGAAAGACACATATCCTATCACATATAGGTGTTACCTAAAAAATGATACAAACAAAGGTATTTCCACAGAGAAACACTATCATAGATTCATTAAAAAAACTTATGGTTCACCAAATGGAAAGATGTGAGGATTGGATACATTACCGTATTGAGGTTAACAGAGTGATACAAACATATGTGAAATATATAATCACCAAAGACCTACGCAATACCAAGAGAAGACTACTCAACATTGTGTCGTAACCTACATGGGAAAAGGATCCGAAGAAAAATAGATATATGTCTATGTGTGAAAGAACCACATCTTGCACACCTAGAACAAACAAAACATTGTAATCAAGTTTGCTGTGATAAAAAATAAAAATTAAGTTAAAGATACCAACAAGAAGTAATGAGACATAAACTTAAAGGGCTTTTTCCTCACACATTCCATTCTAATTTACAACCTAGAACACCACTTCCAGTAAGGCTCTGTTGCCCTAGTAACCAGATTTGGTAAAGGAGAAATGCTGCCGCCTTGTGGCCGATTCCCGCAACAGCAGCTTTTAACCCACAGCTAATGGTCACTTACCATTCACAAGGACTCAGGGCTGTAAAGGACACCTGCCCTCAAAATTGTGCTGAGGTAGGGAATGGATAAAAAAAATTCAAAACAGGCAAAATGTTCACGAAGCTAGTATGAAGAGGTAAGTTGTACTCACTCTCTTTTTAAAGAAAGGAAAATGGATAAAAGCTCAACCTCAGGAAGTATTAGACTCATGCAATCTAATCTACAAAAAGTTTTCAACTCACACCCGTCGACTGACCATTGGCAAAAAGTCTACAAACAATCAACGCTGAAGAGGTTTTAGAGAACTGTGTACCCTCTAGCTGCTGGTGAGATGTAAAAGGGTTAAACGCTAATAATGAGAACAGAAAGGAGCTGCGTTGAAAAGGAAAAATTGAGGTACCATTCAATCCAGCAGGCGCACCAATGGGCCTCTCACCTGAGAAGACCAGAATGAAGAAGACCCGGGCTGCAAAAGCTGCACTGCAGCCTTATTCACAATAGACAAGACAGTGAAGCAACCAACATGTCCATCAACAGATGAAAGGAAAAAGAAGAAGCGGCCCATGTACACAATGAATACTAGCCATGGAAAACAATGAAACACTGCTCTTTGAGACACCATAGATGATCTTGGAGATAATCACAGAACATGAGGTAAGTCGGAAAGCAAAAGTCCTATATCCTATGATATCACTTATACGCGTTCTCTAATAACTGACAGAAATGAACATATTTCCACTGAGAAAGTCAATCACAGACTTATTAAAAAAAACTATGCTTATCTACAAGGAAAGGTGGGGGGAATGGATACATGAAGATTAGCGTTACCATATGTATACAAATACATATTATATACATATATCAAAAAGACCGACCATATAGCAAGGAAGGTTTACGGAACACTGTGTAAGAATTTACACGGGAAGAGGATCTCTACATAAATAGGTATATAGAATATGTAGATGAACCAGAGTATGTACACCTTGGACAAGCAACATTCTAACCATTACCCCAATTGAAAAAATTAAAACAACGAACTAGGAGTAATGAGACATAAACTTATGGGGGGTTCTCCTGGCACATTCCATTCAAATTTACAACCTAGGCAAACGACTTCCAGAACGGCTCTGCTGCCCTAGTACCCAGATTTGGGAATGGAGAAATGCTGCATCCTTGTGGCCGTTTCCCACAACAGCAGCTTTAAACCCACTGCAAAAGGTCACTAAATATTCACCAATTGCAGGTCTGTAAATGACACCTGCCCTCCAAAAAATACTGAGGTCGAAAATCGACCAAAATATTCTAGAGTGCAACCTTCCAAAAAGAAAATTTGAAGAGGTATATTGTACTCACACTTTTTTTCTTTTTTCTTTTAACAGAAAAGGAAACGGCGTGGAAAAAGGATGAATTGTAGGAATTTTTACAGACATGTAAACCAAAATTACAAAAACCTATCAGCTCACACCAGTCAGAATGGCCATCAACAAAAATGCTGCAAACAAGAAACGCTGACGTGATTGTGGAGAAATGCGTACCCTCAATTCTAAGGGGGACGTGGTACGAGCCACTAATGAAAGCACAATTGAGGTGCCTTGAAAAGGTAAACGTTGAGCTACCATAGCAGTCAATCAATCATACCCACTGCTGGGTCTATCACCTGAGAAAATGAAAATCAAAAATCGCAGGCTGGCAATCCTGCACTCCAGCAATATTTACCATAGGCAACACTTGGAAGCAACGAAAATGTCCATCAACAGAGGAATGCACCAAGAAGAAGTGGTCCATGTACACAATGGAATATTAGCCATGGAAAACATTGAAGCACTGCTCTTTGAGGCACCATAGATGAGCCTGGAGATAATCACAAAACATGAAGGAGGTCGGAAAGCAAAAGACCTATATCTTATCACTTATGGCATTATCTAATAACTGACACAGATGAACATATTTCCAAAGAGAAAGACACTCACAGGCGTAGAAAACAAACTATGCTCATCTAAAAGGAAAGGAGGGGGGAAATTGAGAAATGAAGATGAGTGTTACTATACATATTCAAATACATATTATATACATGTATCAAAAAGATCGAACATATAGCAAGGGAGGTCGACGGAACACTGTAATATTTTATATGGGAAGAGGATCTGTACATTAATAGACATACATAATGTCCAAATGAACTAGATTGTGTACACCTAGGACAAACAATATTCTAAACTTTACCCAGATTTAAAAAATTTTAAAAACCAAGAAGAAGTAATGAGACATAAACTTATGGGGATTTCTCCAGGCAAATTCCATTCTAATTTACAACCTGGACAATGACTTCCAGAAAGGCTCTGCTGCCCTAGAACCCAGATTGGGGAATGGAGAAATGCTACCTCCTTGTGGACGTTTCCCACAACAGCAGCTTTGAACCCACTGCAAAAGGTCACTAAATTTTCACCAACTTGCAGTTCTGTAAATTGCGCCTGCCCTCCAGAAAATTTCTGGGGTCAAAAATCGACCAAAAAATTCAGAAGAGGGCAACCTTCGAAGAAGACAATTTCAAGAGCTGTATTGTACTCACGGTTTTTTCTTTTAAGAGAAAAGAAAAAGGCATAGGAATATGATGAATTTTAAAAATTTTCATGACATGCATACCCATATTACAAAACCCTATCAGCTCACAGCAGTCAGAATGGCCATTAGGAAAAATGCTGCAAAAAATAAACGGTGAAGGGAGTGTGGAGAAATGCGTACCCTCGGTTGTAAGGGGGGGCATGTAAAGAGCCACTAATGAAAACACAATGTAGGTGCTTTGAAAAGGGAAACATTGAACTACCAGTCCATCAATCACAACCACTGCTTGGCCTATCACCTGAGAAAATGAGAATCAAAAAGTCACAGGCTGGGAAACCTGTATGCCAGCAATATTTACCATAGCCAGCACTTGGAAGCAATGAAAATGTCCATCAACCGAGGAATGCACCAAGAAGAAGTGGTCCACGTACACAATGGAATATTACTCTAATAATAAATATAAATTAAATTTAAAAACAAACAAAAGCAAGGAGACATCAACATTTGTGGGTTTATCCGGGCACATTGCACTCTAATTTATAACCGAAAAACACCACTGGCCGGTAGGACTGTTTCCCTAGTGCCAGCAAGGGGAACGTAGAAAGGCTGTCGCTCTCTGGCCGTTACCTGCAAAAGCAGGTTTAAAGCCTGAGCTAATGGTCACTTCATATGAACAAGTACTGCAGGGCTGTAAATGAAACCTGCCCTCAAAATGTCTTGAGGGAGATAATGGCCAAAATATTTCAAATGGTGACACATACTTTAAGAAAACACTTTGAAGAAATAAGCTCTCATCACAGCTGGAAAAATAAAAAGGACATGTCTTACAGCTCAATTTCAACGCATTATGAGACACATGCAAATTCAACCACAAAGAGGTATCAGCTCACACCACTCAGAATAACCATCAGCAAAAACTACAAAGAATAAATGCTGAAGGTGCTGGGAAGAAATGCATACCCTCCGCTTTAAGTGGGACGTAACCTGGAAAGAGCCACTAAAGAGAACGGAATAGAGGTGCCTTTAAAAGGTAAACATTGAGCTACCATATGATCCAGCAGACCTATTCCTGGACCTATAACCTAAGACGACAGAATTGGAAGGACACAGGTACGCAAATCTGCATTGCATAGTATAACAATCGCCAAGATATGGAAGTAACCAAAAAGTCCAACGACAGATGGGTGGATAATGAAGAACTGCTACCTGTACAGATGGAATATGAGCTAGTGAAAAAATGAAACAATGCCATTTGCAGCACCATAGATGAGTCTAGAAGTAATCACGCAACTTGATGTAAGTGAGAAAGCGAAAGACACATATCCTATCACATATAGGTGTTACCTAAAAAATGATACAAACAAAGGTATTTCCACAGAGAAACACTATCATAGATTCATTAAAAAAACTTATGGTTCACCAAATGGAAAGATGTGAGGATTGGATACATTACCGTATTGAGGTTAACAGAGTGATACAAACATATGTGAAATATATAATCACCAAAGACCTACGCAATACCAAGAGAAGACTACTCAACATTGTGTCGTAACCTACATGGGAAAAGGATCCGAAGAAAAATAGATATATGTCTATGTGTGAAAGAACCACATCTTGCACACCTAGAACAAACAAAACATTGTAATCAAGTTTGCTGTGATAAAAAATAAAAATTAAGTTAAAGATACCAACAAGAAGTAATGAGACATAAACTTAAAGGGCTTTTTCCTCACACATTCCATTCTAATTTACAACTTAGAACACCACTTCCAGTAAGGCTCTGTTGCCCTAGTAACCAGATTTGGTAAAGGAGAAATGCTGCCGCCTTGTGGCCGATTCCCGCAACAGCAGCTTTTAACCCACAGCTAATGGTCACTTACCATTCACAAGGACTCAGGGCTGTAAAGGACACCTGCCCTCAAAATTGTGCTGAGGTAGGGAATGGATAAAAAAAATTCAAAACAGGCAAAATGTTCACGAAGCTAGTATGAAGAGGTAAGTTGTACTCACTCTCTTTTTAAAGAAAGGAAAATGGATAAAAGCTCAACCTCAGGAAGTATTAGACTCATGCAATCTAATCTACAAAAAGTTTTCAACTCACACCCGTCGACTGACCATTGGCAAAAAGTCTACAAACAATCAACGCTGAAGAGGTTTTAGAGAACTGTGTACCCTCTAGCTGCTGGTGAGATGTAAAAGGGTTAAACGCTAATAATGAGAACAGAAAGGAGCTGCGTTGAAAAGGAAAAATTGAGGTACCATTCAATCCAGCAGGCGCACCAATGGGCCTCTCACCTGAGAAGACCAGAATGAAGAAGACCCGGGCTGCAAAAGCTGCACTGCAGCCTTATTCACAATAGACAAGACAGTGAAGCAACCAACATGTCCATCAACAGATGAAAGGAAAAAGAAGAAGCGGCCCATGTACACAATGAATACTAGCCATGGAAAACAATGAAACACTGCTCTTTGAGACACCATAGATGATCTTGGAGATAATCACAGAACATGAGGTAAGTCGGAAAGCAAAAGTCCTATATCCTATGATATCACTTATACGCGTTCTCTAATAACTGACAGAAATGAACATATTTCCACTGAGAAAGTCAATCACAGACTTATTAAAAAAAACTATGCTTATCTACAAGGAAAGGTGGGGGGAATGGATACATGAAGATTAGCGTTACCATATGTATACAAATACATATTATATACATATATCAAAAAGACCGACCATATAGCAAGGAAGGTTTACGGAACACTGTGTAAGAATTTACACGGGAAGAGGATCTCTACATAAATAGGTATATAGAATATGTAGATGAACCAGAGTATGTACACCTTGGACAAGCAACATTCTAACCATTACCCCAATTGAAAAAATTAAAACAACGAACTAGGAGTAATGAGACATAAACTTATGGGGGGTTCTCCTGGCACATTCCATTCAAATTTACAACCTAGGCAAACGACTTCCAGAACGGCTCTGCTGCCCTAGTACCCAGATTTGGGAATGGAGAAATGCTGCATCCTTGTGGCCGTTTCCCACAACAGCAGCTTTAAACCCACTGCAAAAGGTCACTAAATATTCACCAATTGCAGGTCTGTAAATGACACCTGCCCTCCAAAAAATACTGAGGTCGAAAATCGACCAAAATATTCTAGAGTGCAACCTTCCAAAAAGAAAATTTGAAGAGGTATATTGTACTCACACTTTTTTTCTTTTTTCTTTTAACAGAAAAGGAAACGGCGTGGAAAAAGGATGAATTGTAGGAATTTTTACAGACATGTAAACCAAAATTACAAAAACCTATCAGCTCACACCAGTCAGAATGGCCATCAACAAAAATGCTGCAAACAAGAAACGCTGACGTGATTGTGGAGAAATGCGTACCCTCAATTCTAAGGGGGACGTGGTACGAGCCACTAATGAAAGCACAATTGAGGTGCCTTGAAAAGGTAAACGTTGAGCTACCATAGCAGTCAATCAATCATACCCACTGCTGGGTCTATCACCTGAGAAAATGAAAATCAAAAATCGCAGGCTGGCAATCCTGCACTCCAGCAATATTTACCATAGGCAACACTTGGAAGCAACGAAAATGTCCATCAACAGAGGAATGCACCAAGAAGAAGTGGTCCATGTACACAATGGAATATTAGCCATGGAAAACATTGAAGCACTGCTCTTTGAGGCACCATAGATGAGCCTGGAGATAATCACAAAACATGAAGGAGGTCGGAAAGCAAAAGACCTATATCTTATCACTTATGGCATTATCTAATAACTGACACAGATGAACATATTTCCAAAGAGAAAGACACTCACAGGCGTAGAAAACAAACTATGCTCATCTAAAAGGAAAGGAGGGGGGAAATTGAGAAATGAAGATGAGTGTTACTATACATATTCAAATACATATTATATACATGTATCAAAAAGATCGAACATATAGCAAGGGAGGTCGACGGAACACTGTAATATTTTATATGGGAAGAGGATCTGTACATTAATAGACATACATAATGTCCAAATGAACTAGATTGTGTACACCTAGGACAAACAATATTCTAAACTTTACCCAGATTTAAAAAATTTTAAAAACCAAGAAGAAGTAATGAGACATAAACTTATGGGGATTTCTCCAGGCAAATTCCATTCTAATTTACAACCTGGACAATGACTTCCAGAAAGGCTCTGCTGCCCTAGAACCCAGATTGGGGAATGGAGAAATGCTACCTCCTTGTGGACGTTTCCCACAACAGCAGCTTTGAACCCACTGCAAAAGGTCACTAAATTTTCACCAACTTGCAGTTCTGTAAATTGCGCCTGCCCTCCAGAAAATTTCTGGGGTCAAAAATCGACCAAAAAATTCAGAAGAGGGCAACCTTCGAAGAAGACAATTTCAAGAGCTGTATTGTACTCACGGTTTTTTCTTTTAAGAGAAAAGAAAAAGGCATAGGAATATGATGAATTTTAAAAATTTTCATGACATGCATACCCATATTACAAAACCCTATCAGCTCACAGCAGTCAGAATGGCCATTAGGAAAAATGCTGCAAAAAATAAACGGTGAAGGGAGTGTGGAGAAATGCGTACCCTCGGTTGTAAGGGGGGGCATGTAAAGAGCCACTAATGAAAACACAATGTAGGTGCTTTGAAAAGGGAAACATTGAACTACCAGTCCATCAATCACAACCACTGCTTGGCCTATCACCTGAGAAAATGAGAATCAAAAAGTCACAGGCTGGGAAACCTGTATGCCAGCAATATTTACCATAGCCAGCACTTGGAAGCAATGAAAATGTCCATCAACCGAGGAATGCACCAAGAAGAAGTGGTCCACGTACACAATGGAATATTACTCTAATAATAAATATAAATTAAATTTAAAAACAAACAAAAGCAAGGAGACATCAACATTTGTGGGTTTATCCGGGCACATTGCACTCTAATTTATAACCGAAAAACACCACTGGCCGGTAGGACTGTTTCCCTAGTGCCAGCAAGGGGAACGTAGAAAGGCTGTCGCTCTCTGGCCGTTACCTGCAAAAGCAGGTTTAAAGCCTGAGCTAATGGTCACTTCATATGAACAAGTACTGCAGGGCTGTAAATGAAACCTGCCCTCAAAATGTCTTGAGGGAGATAATGGCCAAAATATTTCAAATGGTGACACATACTTTAAGAAAACACTTTGAAGAAATAAGCTCTCATCACAGCTGGAAAAATAAAAAGGACATGTCTTACAGCTCAATTTCAACGCATTATGAGACACATGCAAATTCAACCACAAAGAGGTATCAGCTCACACCACTCAGAATAACCATCAGCAAAAACTACAAAGAATAAATGCTGAAGGTGCTGGGAAGAAATGCATACCCTCCGCTTTAAGTGGGACGTAACCTGGAAAGAGCCACTAAAGAGAACGGAATAGAGGTGCCTTTAAAAGGTAAACATTGAGCTACCATATGATCCAGCAGACCTATTCCTGGACCTATAACCTAAGACGACAGAATTGGAAGGACACAGGTACGCAAATCTGCATTGCATAGTATAACAATCGCCAAGATATGGAAGTAACCAAAAAGTCCAACGACAGATGGGTGGATAATGAAGAACTGCTACCTGTACAGATGGAATATGAGCTAGTGAAAAAATGAAACAATGCCATTTGCAGCACCATAGATGAGTCTAGAAGTAATCACGCAACTTGATGTAAGTGAGAAAGCGAAAGACACATATCCTATCACATATAGGTGTTACCTAAAAAATGATACAAACAAAGGTATTTCCACAGAGAAACACTATCATAGATTCATTAAAAAAACTTATGGTTCACCAAATGGAAAGATGTGAGGATTGGATACATTACCGTATTGAGGTTAACAGAGTGATACAAACATATGTGAAATATATAATCACCAAAGACCTACGCAATACCAAGAGAAGACTACTCAACATTGTGTCGTAACCTACATGGGAAAAGGATCCGAAGAAAAATAGATATATGTCTATGTGTGAAAGAACCACATCTTGCACACCTAGAACAAACAAAACATTGTAATCAAGTTTGCTGTGATAAAAAATAAAAATTAAGTTAAAGATACCAACAAGAAGTAATGAGACATAAACTTAAAGGGCTTTTTCCTCACACATTCCATTCTAATTTACAACCTAGAACACCACTTCCAGTAAGGCTCTGTTGCCCTAGTAACCAGATTTGGTAAAGGAGAAATGCTGCCGCCTTGTGGCCGATTCCCGCAACAGCAGCTTTTAACCCACAGCTAATGGTCACTTACCATTCACAAGGACTCAGGGCTGTAAAGGACACCTGCCCTCAAAATTGTGCTGAGGTAGGGAATGGATAAAAAAAATTCAAAACAGGCAAAATGTTCACGAAGCTAGTATGAAGAGGTAAGTTGTACTCACTCTCTTTTTAAAGAAAGGAAAATGGATAAAAGCTCAACCTCAGGAAGTATTAGACTCATGCAATCTAATCTACAAAAAGTTTTCAACTCACACCCGTCGACTGACCATTGGCAAAAAGTCTACAAACAATCAACGCTGAAGAGGTTTTAGAGAACTGTGTACCCTCTAGCTGCTGGTGAGATGTAAAAGGGTTAAACGCTAATAATGAGAACAGAAAGGAGCTGCGTTGAAAAGGAAAAATTGAGGTACCATTCAATCCAGCAGGCGCACCAATGGGCCTCTCACCTGAGAAGACCAGAATGAAGAAGACCCGGGCTGCAAAAGCTGCACTGCAGCCTTATTCACAATAGACAAGACAGTGAAGCAACCAACATGTCCATCAACAGATGAAAGGAAAAAGAAGAAGCGGCCCATGTACACAATGAATACTAGCCATGGAAAACAATGAAACACTGCTCTTTGAGACACCATAGATGATCTTGGAGATAATCACAGAACATGAGGTAAGTCGGAAAGCAAAAGTCCTATATCCTATGATATCACTTATACGCGTTCTCTAATAACTGACAGAAATGAACATATTTCCACTGAGAAAGTCAATCACAGACTTATTAAAAAAAACTATGCTTATCTACAAGGAAAGGTGGGGGGAATGGATACATGAAGATTAGCGTTACCATATGTATACAAATACATATTATATACATATATCAAAAAGACCGACCATATAGCAAGGAAGGTTTACGGAACACTGTGTAAGAATTTACACGGGAAGAGGATCTCTACATAAATAGGTATATAGAATATGTAGATGAACCAGAGTATGTACACCTTGGACAAGCAACATTCTAACCATTACCCCAATTGAAAAAATTAAAACAACGAACTAGGAGTAATGAGACATAAACTTATGGGGGGTTCTCCTGGCACATTCCATTCAAATTTACAACCTAGGCAAACGACTTCCAGAACGGCTCTGCTGCCCTAGTACCCAGATTTGGGAATGGAGAAATGCTGCATCCTTGTGGCCGTTTCCCACAACAGCAGCTTTAAACCCACTGCAAAAGGTCACTAAATATTCACCAATTGCAGGTCTGTAAATGACACCTGCCCTCCAAAAAATACTGAGGTCGAAAATCGACCAAAATATTCTAGAGTGCAACCTTCCAAAAAGAAAATTTGAAGAGGTATATTGTACTCACACTTTTTTTCTTTTTTCTTTTAACAGAAAAGGAAACGGCGTGGAAAAAGGATGAATTGTAGGAATTTTTACAGACATGTAAACCAAAATTACAAAAACCTATCAGCTCACACCAGTCAGAATGGCCATCAACAAAAATGCTGCAAACAAGAAACGCTGACGTGATTGTGGAGAAATGCGTACCCTCAATTCTAAGGGGGACGTGGTACGAGCCACTAATGAAAGCACAATTGAGGTGCCTTGAAAAGGTAAACGTTGAGCTACCATAGCAGTCAATCAATCATACCCACTGCTGGGTCTATCACCTGAGAAAATGAAAATCAAAAATCGCAGGCTGGCAATCCTGCACTCCAGCAATATTTACCATAGGCAACACTTGGAAGCAACGAAAATGTCCATCAACAGAGGAATGCACCAAGAAGAAGTGGTCCATGTACACAATGGAATATTAGCCATGGAAAACATTGAAGCACTGCTCTTTGAGGCACCATAGATGAGCCTGGAGATAATCACAAAACATGAAGGAGGTCGGAAAGCAAAAGACCTATATCTTATCACTTATGGCATTATCTAATAACTGACACAGATGAACATATTTCCAAAGAGAAAGACACTCACAGGCGTAGAAAACAAACTATGCTCATCTAAAAGGAAAGGAGGGGGGAAATTGAGAAATGAAGATGAGTGTTACTATACATATTCAAATACATATTATATACATGTATCAAAAAGATCGAACATATAGCAAGGGAGGTCGATGGAACACTGTAATATTTTATATGGGAAGAGGATCTGTACATTAATAGACATACATAATGTCCAAATGAACTAGATTGTGTACACCTAGGACAAACAATATTCTAAACTTTACCCAGATTTAAAAAATTTTAAAAACCAAGAAGAAGTAATGAGACATAAACTTATGGGGATTTCTCCAGGCAAATTCCATTCTAATTTACAACCTGGACAATGACTTCCAGAAAGGCTCTGCTGCCCTAGAACCCAGCTTGGGGAATGGAGAAATGCTACCTCCTTGTGGACGTTTCCCACAACAGCAGCTTTGAACCCACTGCAAAAGGTCACTAAATTTTCACCAACTTGCAGTTCTGTAAATGGCGCCTGCCCTCCAGAAAATTTCTGGGGTCAAAAATCGACCAAAAAATTCAGAAGAGGGCAACCTTCGAAGAAGACAATTTCAAGAGCTGTATTGTACTCACGGTTTTTTTCTTTTAAGAGAAAAGAAAAAGGCATAGGAATATGATGAATTTTAAAAATTTTCATGACATGCATACCCATATTACAAAACCCTATCAGCTCACAGCAGTCAGAATGGCCATTAGGAAAAATGCTGCAAAAAATAAACGGTGAAGGGAGTGTGGAGAAATGCGTACCCTCGGTTGTAAGGGGGGGCATGTAAAGAGCCACTAATGAAAACACAATGTAGGTGCTTTGAAAAGGGAAACATTGAACTACCAGTCCATCAATCACAACCACTGCTTGGCCTATCACCTGAGAAAATGAGAATCAAAAAGTCACAGGCTGGGAAACCTGTATGCCAGCAATATTTACCATAGCCAGCACTTGGAAGCAATGAAAATGTCCATCAACCGAGGAATGCACCAAGAAGAAGTGGTCCACGTACACAATGGAATATTACTCTAATAATAAATATAAATTAAATTTAAAAACAAACAAAAGCAAGGAGACATCAACATTTGTGGGTTTATCCGGGCACATTGCACTCTAATTTATAACCGAAGAACACCACTGGCCGGTAGGTCTGTTTCCCTAGTACCAGCAAGGGGAACGTAGAAAGGCTGTCGCTCTCTGGCCGTTACCTGCAAAAGCAGGTTTAAAGCCTGAGCTAATGGTCACTTCATATGAACAAGTACTGCAGGGCTGTAAATGAAACCTGCCCTCAAAATGTCTTGAGGGAGATAATGGCCAAAATATTTCAAATGGTGACACATACTTTAAGAAAACACTTTGAAGAAATAAGCTCTCATCACAGCTGGAAAAATAAAAAGGACATGTCTTACAGCTCAATTTCAACGCATTATGAGACACATGCAAATTCAACCACAAAGAGGTATCAGCTCACACCACTCAGAATAACCATCAGCAAAAACTACAAAGAATAAATGCTGAAGGTGCTGGGAAGAAATGCATACCCTCCGCTTTAAGTGGGACGTAACCTGGAAAGAGCCACTAAAGCGAACAGAATAGAGGTGCCTTTAAAAGGTAAACATTGAGCTACCATATGATCCAGCAGACCTATTCCTGGACCTATAACCTAAGAAGACAGAATTGGAAGGACACAGGTACGCAAATCTGCATTGCATAGTATAACAATCGCCAAGATATGGAAGTAACTAAAAAGTCCAACGACAGATGGGTGGACAATGAAGAACTGCTACATGTACAGATGGAATATGAGCTAGTGAAAAAATGAAACAATGCCATTTGCAGCACCATAGATGAGTCTAGAAGTAATCACGCAACTTGGAGTAAGTGAGAAAGCGAAAGACACATATCCTATCATATCACATATAGGTGTTACCTAAAAAAAGATACAAACAAAGGTATTTCCACAGAGAAACACTATCATAGATTCATTAAAAAAACTTATGGTTCACCAAATGGAAAGGTGTGAGGATTGAATACATTACCATATTGAGGTTAACAGAGAGATACAAACACATGTGAAATATATAATCACCAAAGACCTACGCAATACCAAGAGAAGACTACTCAACATTGTGTCGTAACCTACATGGGAAAAGGATCCGAAGAAAAATAGATATATGTATATGTGTGAAAGAACCACATCTTGCACACCTAGAACAAACAAAACATTGTAATCAAGTTTGCTGTGATAAAAAATAAAAATTAAGTTAAAAATACCAACAAGAAGTAATGAGACATAAACTTAAAGGGATTTTTCCTCACACATTCCATTCTAATTTACAACCTAGAACACCACTTCCAGTAAGGCTCTGTTGCCCTAGTAACCAGATTTGGTAAAGGAGAAATGCTGCCGCCTTGTGGCCGATTCCCGCAACAGCAGCTTTTAACCCACAGCTAATGGTCACTTACCATTCACAAGGACTCAGGGCTGTAAAGGACACCTGCCCTCAAAATTGTGCTGAGGTAGGGAATGGATAAAAAAAATTCAAAACAGGCAAAATGTTCACGAAGCTAGTATGAAGAGGTAAGTTGTACTCACTCTCTTTTTAAAGAAAGGAAAATGGATAAAAGCTCAACCTCAGGAAGTATTAGACTCATGCAATCTAATCTACAAAAAGTTTTCAACTCACACCCGTCGACTGACCATTGGCAAAAAGTCTACAAACAATCAACGCTGAAGAGGTTTTAGAGAACTGTGTACCCTCTAGCTGCTGGTGAGATGTAAAAGGGTTAAACGCTAATAATGAGAACAGAAAGGAGCTGCGTTGAAAAGGAAAAATTGAGGTACCATTCAATCCAGCAGGCGCACCAATGGGCCTCTCACCTGAGAAGACCAGAATGAAGAAGACCCGGGCTGCAAAAGCTGCACTGCAGCCTTATTCACAATAGACAAGACAGTGAAGCAACCAAAATGTCCATCAACAGATGAAAGGAAAAAGAAGAAGCGGTCCATGTACACAATGAATACTAGCCATGGAAAACAATGAAACACTGCTCTTTGAGACACCATAGATGATCTTGGAGATAATCACAGAACATGAGGTAAGTCGGAAAGCAAAAGTCCTATATCCTATGATATCACTTATACGCGTTCTCTAATAACTGACAGAAATGAACATATTTCCACTGAGAAAGTCAATCACAGACTTATTAAAAAAAACTATGCTTATCTACAAGGAAAGGTGGGGGGAATGGATACATGAAGATTAGCGTTACCATATGTATACAAATACATATTATATACATATATCAAAAAGACCGACCATATAGCAAGGAAGGTTTACGGAACACTGTGTAAGAATTTACACGGGAAGAGGATCTCTACATAAATAGGTATATAGAATATGTAGATGAACCAGAGTATGTACACCTTGGACAAGCAACATTCTAACCATTACCCCAATTGAAAAAATTAAAACAACGAACTAGGAGTAATGAGACATAAACTTATGGGGGGTTCTCCTGGCACATTCCATTCAAATTTACAACCTAGGCAAACGACTTCCAGAAAGGCTCTGCTGCCCTAGAACCCAGATTGGGGAATGGAGAAATGCTACCTCCTTGTGGACGTTTCCCACAACAGCAGCTTTGAACTCACTGCAAAAGGTCACTAAATTTTCACCAACTTGCAGTTCTGTAAATTGCGCCTGGCCTCCAGAAAATTTCTGGGGTCAAAAATCGATCAAAAAATTCAGAAGAGGGCAACCTTCGAAGAAGACAATTTCAAGAGCTATATTGTACTCACGGTTTTTTCTTTTAAGAGAAAAGAAAAAGGCATCGGAATATGATGAATTTTAAAAATTTTCATGACATGCATACCCATATTACAAAACCCTATCAGCTCACAGCAGTCAGAATGGCCATTAGGAAAAATGCTGCAAAAAATAAACGGTGAAGGGAGTGTGGAGAAATGCGTACCCTCGGTTGTAAGGGGGGGCATGTAAAGAGCCACTAATGAAAACACAATGTAGGTGCTTTGAAAAGGGAAACAATGAACTACCAGTCCATCAATCACAACCACTGCTTGGCCTATCACCTGAGAAAATGAGAATCAAAAAGTCACAGGCTGGGAAACCTGTATGCCAGCAATATTTACCATAGGCAGCGCTTGGAAGAAATGAAAATGTCCATCAACCGAGGAATGCACCAAGAAGAAGTGGTCCACGTACACAATGGAATATTACTGTAATAATAAATATAAATTAAATTTAAAAACAAAGAAAAGCAAGGAGACATCAACATTTGTGGGTTTATCCGGGCACATTGCACTCTAATTTATAACCGAAAAACAACACTGGCCGGTAGGTCTGTTTCCCTAGTACCAGCAAGGGGAACGTAGAAAGGCTGTCGCTCTCTGGCCGTTACCTGCAAAAGCAGGTTTAAAGCCTGAGCTAATGGTCACTTCATATGAACAAGTACTGCAGGGCTGTAAATGAAACCTGCCCTCAAAATGTCTTGAGGGAGATAATGGCCAAAATATTTCAAATGGTGACACATACTTTAAGAAAACACTTTGAAGAAATAAGCTCTCATCACAGCTGGAAAAATAAAAAGGACATGTCTTACAGCTCAATTTCAACGCATTATGAGACACATGCAAATTCAACCACAAAGAGGTATCAGCTCACATCACTCAGAATAACCATCAGCAAAAACTACAAAGAATAAATGCTGAAGGTGCTGGGAAGAAATGCATACCCTCCACTTTAAGTGGGACGTAACCTGGAAAGAGCCACTAAAGAGAACAGAATAGAGGTGCCTTTAAAAGGTAAACATTGAGCTACCATATGATCCAGCAGACCTATTCCTGGACCTATAACCTAAGACGACAGAATTGGAAGGACACAGGTACGCAAATCTGCATTGCATAGTATAACAATCGCCAAGATATGGAAGTAACCAAAAAGTCCAACGACAGATGGGTGGACAATGAAGAACTGCTACATGTACAGATGGAATATGAGCTAGTGAAAAAATGAAACAATGCCATTTGCAGCACCATAGATGAGTCTAGAAGTAATCACGCAACTTGGTGTAAGTGAGAAAGCGAAAGACACATATCCTATCATATCACATATAGGTGTTACCTAAAAAATGATACAAAGGTATTTCCACAGAGAAACACTATCATAGATTCATTAAAAAAAACTTATGGTTCACCAAATGGAAAGGTGTGAGGATTGGATACATTACTGTATTGAGGTTAACAGAGTGATACAAACATATGTGAAATATATAATCACCAAAGACCTACGCAATACCAAGAGAAGACTACTCAACATTGTGTCATATCCTACATGGGAAAAGGATCCGAAGAAAAATAGATATATGTATATGTGTGAAAGAACCACATCTTGCACACCTAGAACAAACAAAACATTGTAATCAAGTTTGCTGTGATAAAAAATAAAAATTAAGTTAAAGATACCAACAAGAAGTAATGAGACATAAACTTAAAGGGCTTTTTCCTCGCACATTCCATTCTAATTTACAACCTAGAACACCACTTCCAGTAAGGCTCTGTTGCCCTAGTAACCAGATTTGGTAAAGGAGAAATGCTGCCGCCTTGTGGCCGATTCCCGCAACAGCAGCTTTTAACCCACAGCTAATGGTCACTTACCATTCACAAGGACTCAGGGCTGTAAAGGACACCTGCCCTCAAAATTGTGCTGAGGTAGGGAATGGATAAAAAAAATTCAAAACAGGCAAAATGTTCACGAAGCTAGTATGAAGAGGTAAGTTGTACTCACTCTCTTTTTAAAGAAAGGAAAATGGATAAAAGCTCAACCTCAGGAAGTATTAGACTCATGCAATCTAATCTACAAAAAGTTTTCAACTCACACCCGTCGACTGACCATTGGCAAAAAGTCTACAAACAATCAACGCTGAAGAGGTTTTAGAGAACTGTGTACCCTCTAGCTGCTGGTGAGATGTAAAAGGGTTAAACGCTAATAATGAGAACAGAAAGGAGCTGCGTTGAAAAGGAAAAATTGAGGTACCATTCAATCCAGCAGGCGCACCAATGGGCCTCTCACCTGAGAAGACCAGAATGAAGAAGACCCGGGCTGCAAAAGCTGCACTGCAGCCTTATTCACAATAGACAAGACAGTGAAGCAACCAACATGTCCATCAACAGATGAAAGGAAAAAGAAGAAGCGGCCCATGTACACAATGAATACTAGCCATGGAAAACAATGAAACACTGCTCTTTGAGACACCATAGATGATCTTGGAGATAATCACAGAACATGAGGTAAGTCGGAAAGCAAAAGTCCTATATCCTATGATATCACTTATACGCGTTCTCTAATAACTGACAGAAATGAACATATTTCCACTGAGAAAGTCAATCACAGACTTATTAAAAAAAACTATGCTTATCTACAAGGAAAGGTGGGGGGAATGGATACATGAAGATTAGCGTTACCATATGTATACAAATACATATTATATACATATATCAAAAAGACCGACCATATAGCAAGGAAGGTTTACGGAACACTGTGTAAGAATTTACACGGGAAGAGGATCTCTACATAAATAGGTATATAGAATATGTAGATGAACCAGAGTATGTACACCTTGGACAAGCAACATTCTAACCATTACCCCAATTGAAAAAATTAAAACAACGAACTAGGAGTAATGAGACATAAACTTATGGGGGGTTCTCCTGGCACATTCCATTCAAATTTACAACCTAGGCAAACGACTTCCAGAACGGCTCTGCTGCCCTAGTACCCAGATTTGGGAATGGAGAAATGCTGCATCCTTGTGGCCGTTTCCCACAACAGCAGCTTTAAACCCACTGCAAAAGGTCACTAAATATTCACCAATTGCAGGTCTGTAAATGACACCTGCCCTCCAAAAAATACTGAGGTCGAAAATCGACCAAAATATTCTAGAGTGCAACCTTCCAAAAAGAAAATTTGAAGAGGTATATTGTACTCACACTTTTTTTCTTTTTTCTTTTAACAGAAAAGGAAACGGCGTGGAAAAAGGATGAATTGTAGGAATTTTTACAGACATGTAAACCAAAATTACAAAAACCTATCAGCTCACACCAGTCAGAATGGCCATCAACAAAAATGCTGCAAACAAGAAACGCTGACGTGATTGTGGAGAAATGCGTACCCTCAATTCTAAGGGGGACGTGGTACGAGCCACTAATGAAAGCACAATTGAGGTGCCTTGAAAAGGTAAACGTTGAGCTACCATAGCAGTCAATCAATCATACCCACTGCTGGGTCTATCACCTGAGAAAATGAAAATCAAAAATCGCAGGCTGGCAATCCTGCACTCCAGCAATATTTACCATAGGCAACACTTGGAAGCAACGAAAATGTCCATCAACAGAGGAATGCACCAAGAAGAAGTGGTCCATGTACACAATGGAATATTAGCCATGGAAAACATTGAAGCACTGCTCTTTGAGGCACCATAGATGAGCCTGGAGATAATCACAAAACATGAAGGAGGTCGGAAAGCAAAAGACCTATATCTTATCACTTATGGCATTATCTAATAACTGACACAGATGAACATATTTCCAAAGAGAAAGACACTCACAGGCGTAGAAAACAAACTATGCTCATCTAAAAGGAAAGGAGGGGGGAAATTGAGAAATGAAGATGAGTGTTACTATACATATTCAAATACATATTATATACATGTATCAAAAAGATCGAACATATAGCAAGGGAGGTCGACGGAACACTGTAATATTTTATATGGGAAGAGGATCTGTACATTAATAGACATACATAATGTCCAAATGAACTAGATTGTGTACACCTAGGACAAACAATATTCTAAACTTTACCCAGATTTAAAAAATTTTAAAAACCAAGAAGAAGTAATGAGACATAAACTTATGGGGATTTCTCCAGGCAAATTCCATTCTAATTTACAACCTGGACAATGACTTCCAGAAAGGCTCTGCTGCCCTAGAACCCAGATTGGGGAATGGAGAAATGCTACCTCCTTGTGGACGTTTCCCACAACAGCAGCTTTGAACCCACTGCAAAAGGTCACTAAATTTTCACCAACTTGCAGTTCTGTAAATTGCGCCTGCCCTCCAGAAAATTTCTGGGGTCAAAAATCGACCAAAAAATTCAGAAGAGGGCAACCTTCGAAGAAGACAATTTCAAGAGCTGTATTGTACTCACGGTTTTTTCTTTTAAGAGAAAAGAAAAAGGCATAGGAATATGATGAATTTTAAAAATTTTCATGACATGCATACCCATATTACAAAACCCTATCAGCTCACAGCAGTCAGAATGGCCATTAGGAAAAATGCTGCAAAAAATAAACGGTGAAGGGAGTGTGGAGAAATGCGTACCCTCGGTTGTAAGGGGGGGCATGTAAAGAGCCACTAATGAAAACACAATGTAGGTGCTTTGAAAAGGGAAACATTGAACTACCAGTCCATCAATCACAACCACTGCTTGGCCTATCACCTGAGAAAATGAGAATCAAAAAGTCACAGGCTGGGAAACCTGTATGCCAGCAATATTTACCATAGCCAGCACTTGGAAGCAATGAAAATGTCCATCAACCGAGGAATGCACCAAGAAGAAGTGGTCCACGTACACAATGGAATATTACTCTAATAATAAATATAAATTAAATTTAAAAACAAACAAAAGCAAGGAGACATCAACATTTGTGGGTTTATCCGGGCACATTGCACTCTAATTTATAACCGAAAAACACCACTGGCCGGTAGGACTGTTTCCCTAGTGCCAGCAAGGGGAACGTAGAAAGGCTGTCGCTCTCTGGCCGTTACCTGCAAAAGCAGGTTTAAAGCCTGAGCTAATGGTCACTTCATATGAACAAGTACTGCAGGGCTGTAAATGAAACCTGCCCTCAAAATGTCTTGAGGGAGATAATGGCCAAAATATTTCAAATGGTGACACATACTTTAAGAAAACACTTTGAAGAAATAAGCTCTCATCACAGCTGGAAAAATAAAAAGGACATGTCTTACAGCTCAATTTCAACGCATTATGAGACACATGCAAATTCAACCACAAAGAGGTATCAGCTCACACCACTCAGAATAACCATCAGCAAAAACTACAAAGAATAAATGCTGAAGGTGCTGGGAAGAAATGCATACCCTCCGCTTTAAGTGGGACGTAACCTGGAAAGAGCCACTAAAGAGAACGGAATAGAGGTGCCTTTAAAAGGTAAACATTGAGCTACCATATGATCCAGCAGACCTATTCCTGGACCTATAACCTAAGACGACAGAATTGGAAGGACACAGGTACGCAAATCTGCATTGCATAGTATAACAATCGCCAAGATATGGAAGTAACCAAAAAGTCCAACGACAGATGGGTGGATAATGAAGAACTGCTACCTGTACAGATGGAATATGAGCTAGTGAAAAAATGAAACAATGCCATTTGCAGCACCATAGATGAGTCTAGAAGTAATCACGCAACTTGATGTAAGTGAGAAAGCGAAAGACACATATCCTATCACATATAGGTGTTACCTAAAAAATGATACAAACAAAGGTATTTCCACAGAGAAACACTATCATAGATTCATTAAAAAAAACTTATGGTTCACCAAATGGAAAGATGTGAGGATTGGATACATTACCGTATTGAGGTTAACAGAGTGATACAAACATATGTGAAATATATAATCACCAAAGACCTACGCAATACCAAGAGAAGACTACTCAACATTGTGTCGTAACCTACATGGGAAAAGGATCCGAAGAAAAATAGATATATGTCTATGTGTGAAAGAACCACATCTTGCACACCTAGAACAAACAAAACATTGTAATCAAGTTTGCTGTGATAAAAAATAAAAATTAAGTTAAAGATACCAACAAGAAGTAATGAGACATAAACTTAAAGGGCTTTTTCCTCACACATTCCATTCTAATTTACAACCTAGAACACCACTTCCAGTAAGGCTCTGTTGCCCTAGTAACCAGATTTGGTAAAGGAGAAATGCTGCCGCCTTGTGGCCGATTCCCGCAACAGCAGCTTTTAACCCACAGCTAATGGTCACTTACCATTCACAAGGACTCAGGGCTGTAAAGGACACCTGCCCTCAAAATTGTGCTGAGGTAGGGAATGGATAAAAAAAATTCAAAACAGGCAAAATGTTCACGAAGCTAGTATGAAGAGGTAAGTTGTACTCACTCTCTTTTTAAAGAAAGGAAAATGGATAAAAGCTCAACCTCAGGAAGTATTAGACTCATGCAATCTAATCTACAAAAAGTTTTCAACTCACACCCGTCGACTGACCATTGGCAAAAAGTCTACAAACAATCAACGCTGAAGAGGTTTTAGAGAACTGTGTACCCTCTAGCTGCTGGTGAGATGTAAAAGGGTTAAACGCTAATAATGAGAACAGAAAGGAGCTGCGTTGAAAAGGAAAAATTGAGGTACCATTCAATCCAGCAGGCGCACCAATGGGCCTCTCACCTGAGAAGACCAGAATGAAGAAGACCCGGGCTGCAAAAGCTGCACTGCAGCCTTATTCACAATAGACAAGACAGTGAAGCAACCAACATGTCCATCAACAGATGAAAGGAAAAAGAAGAAGCGGCCCATGTACACAATGAATACTAGCCATGGAAAACAATGAAACACTGCTCTTTGAGACACCATAGATGATCTTGGAGATAATCACAGAACATGAGGTAAGTCGGAAAGCAAAAGTCCTATATCCTATGATATCACTTATACGCGTTCTCTAATAACTGACAGAAATGAACATATTTCCACTGAGAAAGTCAATCACAGACTTATTAAAAAAAACTATGCTTATCTACAAGGAAAGGTGGGGGGAATGGATACATGAAGATTAGCGTTACCATATGTATACAAATACATATTATATACATATATCAAAAAGACCGACCATATAGCAAGGAAGGTTTACGGAACACTGTGTAAGAATTTACACGGGAAGAGGATCTCTACATAAATAGGTATATAGAATATGTAGATGAACCAGAGTATGTACACCTTGGACAAGCAACATTCTAACCATTACCCCAATTGAAAAAATTAAAACAACGAACTAGGAGTAATGAGACATAAACTTATGGGGGGTTCTCCTGGCACATTCCATTCAAATTTACAACCTAGGCAAACGACTTCCAGAACGGCTCTGCTGCCCTAGTACCCAGATTTGGGAATGGAGAAATGCTGCATCCTTGTGGCCGTTTCCCACAACAGCAGCTTTAAACCCACTGCAAAAGGTCACTAAATATTCACCAATTGCAGGTCTGTAAATGACACCTGCCCTCCAAAAAATACTGAGGTCGAAAATCGACCAAAATATTCTAGAGTGCAACCTTCCAAAAAGAAAATTTGAAGAGGTATATTGTACTCACACTTTTTTTCTTTTTTCTTTTAACAGAAAAGGAAACGGCGTGGAAAAAGGATGAATTGTAGGAATTTTTACAGACATGTAAACCAAAATTACAAAAACCTATCAGCTCACACCAGTCAGAATGGCCATCAACAAAAATGCTGCAAACAAGAAACGCTGACGTGATTGTGGAGAAATGCGTACCCTCAATTCTAAGGGGGACGTGGTACGAGCCACTAATGAAAGCACAATTGAGGTGCCTTGAAAAGGTAAACGTTGAGCTACCATACCAGTCAATCAATCATACCCACTGCTGGGTCTATCACCTGAGAAAATGAAAATCAAAAATCGCAGGCTGGCAATCCTGCACTCCAGCAATATTTACCATAGGCAACACTTGGAAGCAACGAAAATGTCCATCAACAGAGGAATGCACCAAGAAGAAGTGGTCCATGTACACAATGGAATATTAGCCATGGAAAACATTGAAGCACTGCTCTTTGAGGCACCATAGATGAGCCTGGAGATAATCACAAAACATGAAGGAGGTCGGAAAGCAAAAGACCTATATCTTATCACTTATGGCATTATCTAATAACTGACACAGATGAACATATTTCCAAAGAGAAAGACACTCACAGGCGTAGAAAACAAACTATGCTCATCTAAAAGGAAAGGAGGGGGGAAATTGAGAAATGAAGATGAGTGTTACTATACATATTCAAATACATATTATATACATGTATCAAAAAGATCGAACATATAGCAAGGGAGGTCGACGGAACACTGTAATATTTTATATGGGAAGAGGATCTGTACATTAATAGACATACATAATGTCCAAATGAACTAGATTGTGTACACCTAGGACAAACAATATTCTAAACTTTACCCAGATTTAAAAAATTTTAAAAACCAAGAAGAAGTAATGAGACATAAACTTATGGGGATTTCTCCAGGCAAATTCCATTCTAATTTACAACCTGGACAATGACTTCCAGAAAGGCTCTGCTGCCCTAGAACCCAGCTTGGGGAATGGAGAAATGCTACCTCCTTGTGGACGTTTCCCACAACAGCAGCTTTGAACCCACTGCAAAAGGTCACTAAATTTTCACCAACTTGCAGTTCTGTAAATGGCGCCTGCCCTCCAGAAAATTTCTGGGGTCAAAAATCGACCAAAAAATTCAGAAGAGGGCAACCTTCGAAGAAGACAATTTCAAGAGCTGTATTGTACTCACGGTTTTTTTCTTTTAAGAGAAAAGAAAAAGGCATAGGAATATGATGAATTTTAAAAATTTTCATGACATGCATACCCATATTACAAAACCCTATCAGCTCACAGCAGTCAGAATGGCCATTAGGAAAAATGCTGCAAAAAATAAACGGTGAAGGGAGTGTGGAGAAATGCGTACCCTCGGTTGTAAGGGGGGGCATGTAAAGAGCCACTAATGAAAACACAATGTAGGTGCTTTGAAAAGGGAAACATTGAACTACCAGTCCATCAATCACAACCACTGCTTGGCCTATCACCTGAGAAAATGAGAATCAAAAAGTCACAGGCTGGGAAACCTGTATGCCAGCAATATTTACCATAGCCAGCACTTGGAAGCAATGAAAATGTCCATCAACCGAGGAATGCACCAAGAAGAAGTGGTCCACGTACACAATGGAATATTACTCTAATAATAAATATAAATTAAATTTAAAAACAAAGAAAAGCAAGGAGACATCAACATTTGTGGGTTTATCCGGGCACATTGCACTCTAATTTATAACCGAAGAACACCACTGGCCGGTAGGTCTGTTTCCCTAGTACCAGCAAGGGGAACGTAGAAAGGCTGTCGCTCTCTGGCCGTTACCTGCAAAAGCAGGTTTAAAGCCTGAGCTAATGGTCACTTCATATGAACAAGTACTGCAGGGCTGTAAATGAAACCTGCCCTCAAAATGTCTTGAGGGAGATAATGGCCAAAATATTTCAAATGGTGACACATACTTTAAGAAAACACTTTGAAGAAATAAGCTCTCATCACAGCTGGAAAAATAAAAAGGACATGTCTTACAGCTCAATTTCAACGCATTATGAGACACATGCAAATTCAACCACAAAGAGGTATCAGCTCACACCACTCAGAATAACCATCAGCAAAAACTACAAAGAATAAATGCTGAAGGTGCTGGGAAGAAATGCATACCCTCCGCTTTAAGTGGGACGTAACCTGGAAAGAGCCACTAAAGCGAACAGAATAGAGGTGCCTTTAAAAGGTAAACATTGAGCTACCATATGATCCAGCAGACCTATTCCTGGACCTATAACCTAAGAAGACAGAATTGGAAGGACACAGGTACGCAAATCTGCATTGCATAGTATAACAATCGCCAAGATATGGAAGTAACTAAAAAGTCCAACGACAGATGGGTGGACAATGAAGAACTGCTACATGTACAGATGGAATATGAGCTAGTGAAAAAATGAAACAATGCCATTTGCAGCACCATAGATGAGTCTAGAAGTAATCACGCAACTTGGAGTAAGTGAGAAAGCGAAAGACACATATCCTATCATATCACATATAGGTGTTACCTAAAAAAAGATACAAACAAAGGTATTTCCACAGAGAAACACTATCATAGATTCATTAAAAAAACTTATGGTTCACCAAATGGAAAGGTGTGAGGATTGAATACATTACCATATTGAGGTTAACAGAGAGATACAAACACATGTGAAATATATAATCACCAAAGACCTACGCAATACCAAGAGAAGACTACTCAACATTGTGTCGTAACCTACATGGGAAAAGGATCCGAAGAAAAATAGATATATGTATATGTGTGAAAGAACCACATCTTGCACACCTAGAACAAACAAAACATTGTAATCAAGTTTGCTGTGATAAAAAATAAAAATTAAGTTAAAAATACCAACAAGAAGTAATGAGACATAAACTTAAAGGGATTTTTCCTCACACATTCCATTCTAATTTACAACCTAGAACACCACTTCCAGTAAGGCTCTGTTGCCCTAGTAACCAGATTTGGTAAAGGAGAAATGCTGCCGCCTTGTGGCCGATTCCCGCAACAGCAGCTTTTAACCCACAGCTAATGGTCACTTACCATTCACAAGGACTCAGGGCTGTAAAGGACACCTGCCCTCAAAATTGTGCTGAGGTAGGGAATGGATAAAAAAAATTCAAAACAGGCAAAATGTTCACGAAGCTAGTATGAAGAGGTAAGTTGTACTCACTCTCTTTTTAAAGAAAGGAAAATGGATAAAAGCTCAACCTCAGGAAGTATTAGACTCATGCAATCTAATCTACAAAAAGTTTTCAACTCACACCCGTCGACTGACCATTGGCAAAAAGTCTACAAACAATCAACGCTGAAGAGGTTTTAGAGAACTGTGTACCCTCTAGCTGCTGGTGAGATGTAAAAGGGTTAAACGCTAATAATGAGAACAGAAAGGAGCTGCGTTGAAAAGGAAAAATTGAGGTACCATTCAATCCAGCAGGCGCACCAATGGGCCTCTCACCTGAGAAGACCAGAATGAAGAAGACCCGGGCTGCAAAAGCTGCACTGCAGCCTTATTCACAATAGACAAGACAGTGAAGCAACCAAAATGTCCATCAACAGATGAAAGGAAAAAGAAGAAGCGGTCCATGTACACAATGAATACTAGCCATGGAAAACAATGAAACACTGCTCTTTGAGACACCATAGATGATCTTGGAGATAATCACAGAACATGAGGTAAGTCGGAAAGCAAAAGTCCTATATCCTATGATATCACTTATACGCGTTCTCTAATAACTGACACAAATGAACATATTTCCACTGAGAAAGTCAATCACAGACTTATTAAAAAAAACTATGCTTATCTACAAGGAAAGGTGGGGGGAATGGATACATGAAGATTAGCGTTACCATATGTATACAAATACATATTATATACATATATCAAAAAGACCGACCATATAGCAAGGAAGGTTTACGGAACACTGTGTAAGAATTTACACGGGAAGAGGATCTCTACATAAATAGGTATATAGAATATGTAGATGAACCAGAGTATGTACACCTTGGACAAGCAACATTCTAACCATTACCCCAATTGAAAAAATTAAAACAACGAACTAGGAGTAATGAGACATAAACTTATGGGGGGTTCTCCTGGCACATTCCATTCAAATTTACAACCTAGGCAAACGACTTCCAGAAAGGCTCTGCTGCCCTAGAACCCAGATTGGGGAATGGAGAAATGCTACCTCCTTGTGGACGTTTCCCACAACAGCAGCTTTGAACTCACTGCAAAAGGTCACTAAATTTTCACCAACTTGCAGTTCTGTAAATTGCGCCTGGCCTCCAGAAAATTTCTGGGGTCAAAAATCGATCAAAAAATTCAGAAGAGGGCAACCTTCGAAGAAGACAATTTCAAGAGCTATATTGTACTCACGGTTTTTTCTTTTAAGAGAAAAGAAAAAGGCATCGGAATATGATGAATTTTAAAAATTTTCATGACATGCATACCCATATTACAAAACCCTATCAGCTCACAGCAGTCAGAATGGCCATTAGGAAAAATGCTGCAAAAAATAAACGGTGAAGGGAGTGTGGAGAAATGCGTACCCTCGGTTGTAAGGGGGGGCATGTAAAGAGCCACTAATGAAAACACAATGTAGGTGCTTTGAAAAGGGAAACAATGAACTACCAGTCCATCAATCACAACCACTGCTTGGCCTATCACCTGAGAAAATGAGAATCAAAAAGTCACAGGCTGGGAAACCTGTATGCCAGCAATATTTACCATAGGCAGCGCTTGGAAGAAATGAAAATGTCCATCAACCGAGGAATGCACCAAGAAGAAGTGGTCCACGTACACAATGGAATATTACTGTAATAATAAATATAAATTAAATTTAAAAACAAAGAAAAGCAAGGAGACATCAACATTTGTGGGTTTATCCGGGCACATTGCACTCTAATTTATAACCGAAAAACAACACTGGCCGGTAGGTCTGTTTCCCTAGTACCAGCAAGGGGAACGTAGAAAGGCTGTCGCTCTCTGGCCGTTACCTGCAAAAGCAGGTTTAAAGCCTGAGCTAATGGTCACTTCATATGAACAAGTACTGCAGGGCTGTAAATGAAACCTGCCCTCAAAATGTCTTGAGGGAGATAATGGCCAAAATATTTCAAATGGTGACACATAATTTAAGAAAACACTTTGAAGAAATAAGCTCTCATCACAGCTGGAAAAATAAAAAGGACATGTCTTACAGCTCAATTTCAACGCATTATGAGACACATGCAAATTCAACCACAAAGAGGTATCAGCTCACATCACTCAGAATAACCATCAGCAAAAACTACAAAGAATAAATGCTGAAGGTGCTGGGAAGAAATGCATACCCTCCACTTTAAGTGGGACGTAACCTGGAAAGAGCCACTAAAGAGAACAGAATAGAGGTGCCTTTAAAAGGTAAACATTGAGCTACCATATGATCCAGCAGACCTATTCCTGGACCTATAACCTAAGAAGACAGAATTGGAAGGACACAGGTACGCAAATCTGCATTGCATAGTATAACAATCGCCAAGATATGGAAGTAACCAAAAAGTCCAACGACAGATGGGTGGACAATGAAGAACTGCTACATGTACAGATGGAATATGAGCTAGTGAAAAAATGAAACAATGCCATTTGCAGCACCATAGATGAGTCTAGAAGTAATCACGCAACTTGGTGTAAGTGAGAAAGCGAAAGACACATATCCTATCATATCACATATAGGTGTTACCTAAAAAATGATACAAAGGTATTTCCACAGAGAAACACTATCATAGATTCATTAAAAAAAACTTATGGTTCACCAAATGGAAAGGTGTGAGGATTGGATACATTACTGTATTGAGGTTAACAGAGTGATACAAACATATGTGAAATATATAATCACCAAAGACCTACGCAATACCAAGAGAAGACTACTCAACATTGTGTCATATCCTACATGGGAAAAGGATCCGAAGAAAAATAGATATATGTATATGTGTGAAAGAACCACATCTTGCACACCTAGAACAAACAAAACATTGTAATCAAGTTTGCTGTGATAAAAAATAAAAATTAAGTTAAAGATACCAACAAGAAGTAATGAGACATAAACTTAAAGGGCTTTTTCCTCGCACATTCCATTCTAATTTACAACCTAGAACACCACTTCCAGTAAGGCTCTGTTGCCCTAGTAACCAGATTTGGTAAAGGAGAAATGCTGCCGCCTTGTGGCCGATTCCCGCAACAGCAGCTTTTAACCCACAGCTAATGGTCACTTACCATTCACAAGGACTCAGGGCTGTAAAGGACACCTGCCCTCAAAATTGTGCTGAGGTAGGGAATGGATAAAAAAAATTCAAAACAGGCAAAATGTTCACGAAGCTAGTATGAAGAGGTAAGTTGTACTCACTCTCTTTTTAAAGAAAGGAAAATGGATAAAAGCTCAACCTCAGGAAGTATTAGACTCATGCAATCTAATCTACAAAAAGTTTTCAACTCACACCCGTCGACTGACCATTGGCAAAAAGTCTACAAACAATCAACGCTGAAGAGGTTTTAGAGAACTGTGTACCCTCTAGCTGCTGGTGAGATGTAAAAGGGTTAAACGCTAATAATGAGAACAGAAAGGAGCTGCGTTGAAAAGGAAAAATTGAGGTACCATTCAATCCAGCAGGCGCACCAATGGGCCTCTCACCTGAGAAGACCAGAATGAAGAAGACCCGGGCTGCAAAAGCTGCACTGCAGCCTTATTCACAATAGACAAGACAGTGAAGCAACCAACATGTCCATCAACAGATGAAAGGAAAAAGAAGAAGCGGCCCATGTACACAATGAATACTAGCCATGGAAAACAATGAAACACTGCTCTTTGAGACACCATAGATGATCTTGGAGATAATCACAGAACATGAGGTAAGTCGGAAAGCAAAAGTCCTATATCCTATGATATCACTTATACGCGTTCTCTAATAACTGACAGAAATGAACATATTTCCACTGAGAAAGTCAATCACAGACTTATTAAAAAAAACTATGCTTATCTACAAGGAAAGGTGGGGGGAATGGATACATGAAGATTAGCGTTACCATATGTATACAAATACATATTATATACATATATCAAAAAGACCGACCATATAGCAAGGAAGGTTTACGGAACACTGTGTAAGAATTTACACGGGAAGAGGATCTCTACATAAATAGGTATATAGAATATGTAGATGAACCAGAGTATGTACACCTTGGACAAGCAACATTCTAACCATTACCCCAATTGAAAAAATTAAAACAACGAACTAGGAGTAATGAGACATAAACTTATGGGGGGTTCTCCTGGCACATTCCATTCAAATTTACAACCTAGGCAAACGACTTCCAGAACGGCTCTGCTGCCCTAGTACCCAGATTTGGGAATGGAGAAATGCTGCATCCTTGTGGCCGTTTCCCACAACAGCAGCTTTAAACCCACTGCAAAAGGTCACTAAATATTCACCAATTGCAGGTCTGTAAATGACACCTGCCCTCCAAAAAATACTGAGGTCGAAAATCGACCAAAATATTCTAGAGTGCAACCTTCCAAAAAGAAAATTTGAAGAGGTATATTGTACTCACACTTTTTTTCTTTTTTCTTTTAACAGAAAAGGAAACGGCGTGGAAAAAGGATGAATTGTAGGAATTTTTACAGACATGTAAACCAAAATTACAAAAACCTATCAGCTCACACCAGTCAGAATGGCCATCAACAAAAATGCTGCAAACAAGAAACGCTGACGTGATTGTGGAGAAATGCGTACCCTCAATTCTAAGGGGGACGTGGTACGAGCCACTAATGAAAGCACAATTGAGGTGCCTTGAAAAGGTAAACGTTGAGCTACCATACCAGTCAATCAATCATACCCACTGCTGGGTCTATCACCTGAGAAAATGAAAATCAAAAATCGCAGGCTGGCAATCCTGCACTCCAGCAATATTTACCATAGGCAACACTTGGAAGCAACGAAAATGTCCATCAACAGAGGAATGCACCAAGAAGAAGTGGTCCATGTACACAATGGAATATTAGCCATGGAAAACATTGAAGCACTGCTCTTTGAGGCACCATAGATGAGCCTGGAGATAATCACAAAACATGAAGGAGGTCGGAAAGCAAAAGACCTATATCTTATCACTTATGGCATTATCTAATAACTGACACAGATGAACATATTTCCAAAGAGAAAGACACTCACAGGCGTAGAAAACAAACTATGCTCATCTAAAAGGAAAGGAGGGGGGAAATTGAGAAATGAAGATGAGTGTTACTATACATATTCAAATACATATTATATACATGTATCAAAAAGATCGAACATATAGCAAGGGAGGTCGACGGAACACTGTAATATTTTATATGGGAAGAGGATCTGTACATTAATAGACATACATAATGTCCAAATGAACTAGATTGTGTACACCTAGGACAAACAATATTCTAAACTTTACCCAGATTTAAAAAATTTTAAAAACCAAGAAGAAGTAATGAGACATAAACTTATGGGGATTTCTCCAGGCAAATTCCATTCTAATTTACAACCTGGACAATGACTTCCAGAAAGGCTCTGCTGCCCTAGAACCCAGATTGGGGAATGGAGAAATGCTACCTCCTTGTGGACGTTTCCCACAACAGCAGCTTTGAACCCACTGCAAAAGGTCACTAAATTTTCACCAACTTGCAGTTCTGTAAATTGCGCCTGCCCTCCAGAAAATTTCTGGGGTCAAAAATCGACCAAAAAATTCAGAAGAGGGCAACCTTCGAAGAAGACAATTTCAAGAGCTGTATTGTACTCACGGTTTTTTCTTTTAAGAGAAAAGAAAAAGGCATAGGAATATGATGAATTTTAAAAATTTTCATGACATGCATACCCATATTACAAAACCCTATCAGCTCACAGCAGTCAGAATGGCCATTAGGAAAAATGCTGCAAAAAATAAACGGTGAAGGGAGTGTGGAGAAATGCGTACCCTCGGTTGTAAGGGGGGGCATGTAAAGAGCCACTAATGAAAACACAATGTAGGTGCTTTGAAAAGGGAAACATTGAACTACCAGTCCATCAATCACAACCACTGCTTGGCCTATCACCTGAGAAAATGAGAATCAAAAAGTCACAGGCTGGGAAACCTGTATGCCAGCAATATTTACCATAGCCAGCACTTGGAAGCAATGAAAATGTCCATCAACCGAGGAATGCACCAAGAAGAAGTGGTCCACGTACACAATGGAATATTACTCTAATAATAAATATAAATTAAATTTAAAAACAAACAAAAGCAAGGAGACATCAACATTTGTGGGTTTATCCGGGCACATTGCACTCTAATTTATAACCGAAAAACACCACTGGCCAGTAGGACTGTTTCCCTAGTGCCAGCAAGGGGAACGTAGAAAGGCTGTCGCTCTCTGGCCGTTACCTGCAAAAGCAGGTTTAAAGCCTGAGCTAATGGTCACTTCATATGAACAAGTACTGCAGGGCTGTAAATGAAACCTGCCCTCAAAATGTCTTGAGGGAGATAATGGCCAAAATATTTCAAATGGTGACACATACTTTAAGAAAACACTTTGAAGAAATAAGCTCTCATCACAGCTGGAAAAATAAAAAGGACATGTCTTACAGCTCAATTTCAACGCATTATGAGACACATGCAAATTCAACCACAAAGAGGTATCAGCTCACACCACTCAGAATAACCATCAGCAAAAACTACAAAGAATAAATGCTGAAGGTGCTGGGAAGAAATGCATACCCTCCGCTTTAAGTGGGACGTAACCTGGAAAGAGCCACTAAAGAGAACGGAATAGAGGTGCCTTTAAAAGGTAAACATTGAGCTACCATATGATCCAGCAGACCTATTCCTGGACCTATAACCTAAGACGACAGAATTGGAAGGACACAGGTACGCAAATCTGCATTGCATAGTATAACAATCGCCAAGATATGGAAGTAACCAAAAAGTCCAACGACAGATGGGTGGATAATGAAGAACTGCTACCTGTACAGATGGAATATGAGCTAGTGAAAAAATGAAACAATGCCATTTGCAGCACCATAGATGAGTCTAGAAGTAATCACGCAACTTGATGTAAGTGAGAAAGCGAAAGACACATATCCTATCACATATAGGTGTTACCTAAAAAATGATACAAACAAAGGTATTTCCACAGAGAAACACTATCATAGATTCATTAAAAAAACTTATGGTTCACCAAATGGAAAGATGTGAGGATTGGATACATTACCGTATTGAGGTTAACAGAGTGATACAAACATATGTGAAATATATAATCACCAAAGACCTACGCAATACCAAGAGAAGACTACTCAACATTGTGTCGTAACCTACATGGGAAAAGGATCCGAAGAAAAATAGATATATGTATATGTGTGAAAGAACCACATCTTGCACACCTAGAACAAACAAAACATTGTAATCAAGTTTGCTGTGATAAAAAATAAAAATTAAGTTAAAGATACCAACAAGAAGTAATGAGACATAAACTTAAAGGGCTTTTTCCTCACACATTCCATTCTAATTTACAACCTAGAACACCACTTCCAGTAAGGCTCTGTTGCCCTAGTAACCAGATTTGGTAAAGGAGAAATGCTGCCGCCTTGTGGCCGATTCCCGCAACAGCAGCTTTTAACCCACAGCTAATGGTCACTTACCATTCACAAGGACTCAGGGCTGTAAAGGACACCTGCCCTCAAAATTGTGCTGAGGTAGGGAATGGATAAAAAAAATTCAAAACAGGCAAAATGTTCACGAAGCTAGTATGAAGAGGTAAGTTGTACTCACTCTCTTTTTAAAGAAAGGAAAATGGATAAAAGCTCAACCTCAGGAAGTATTAGACTCATGCAATCTAATCTACAAAAAGTTTTCAACTCACACCCGTCGACTGACCATTGGCAAAAAGTCTACAAACAATCAACGCTGAAGAGGTTTTAGAGAACTGTGTACCCTCTAGCTGCTGGTGAGATGTAAAAGGGTTAAACGCTAATAATGAGAACAGAAAGGAGCTGCGTTGAAAAGGAAAAATTGAGGTACCATTCAATCCAGCAGGCGCACCAATGGGCCTCTCACCTGAGAAGACCAGAATGAAGAAGACCCGGGCTGCAAAAGCTGCACTGCAGCCTTATTCACAATAGACAAGACAGTGAAGCAACCAACATGTCCATCAACAGATGAAAGGAAAAAGAAGAAGCGGCCCATGTACACAATGAATACTAGCCATGGAAAACAATGAAACACTGCTCTTTGAGACACCATAGATGATCTTGGAGATAATCACAGAACATGAGGTAAGTCGGAAAGCAAAAGTCCTATATCCTATGATATCACTTATACGCGTTCTCTAATAACTGACAGAAATGAACATATTTCCACTGAGAAAGTCAATCACAGACTTATTAAAAAAAACTATGCTTATCTACAAGGAAAGGTGGGGGGAATGGATACATGAAGATTAGCGTTACCATATGTATACAAATACATATTATATACATATATCAAAAAGACCGACCATATAGCAAGGAAGGTTTACGGAACACTGTGTAAGAATTTACACGGGAAGAGGATCTCTACATAAATAGGTATATAGAATATGTAGATGAACCAGAGTATGTACACCTTGGACAAGCAACATTCTAACCATTACCCCAATTGAAAAAATTAAAACAACGAACTAGGAGTAATGAGACATAAACTTATGGGGGGTTCTCCTGGCACATTCCATTCAAATTTACAACCTAGGCAAACGACTTCCAGAACGGCTCTGCTGCCCTAGTACCCAGATTTGGGAATGGAGAAATGCTGCATCCTTGTGGCCGTTTCCCACAACAGCAGCTTTAAACCCACTGCAAAAGGTCACTAAATATTCACCAATTGCAGGTCTGTAAATGACACCTGCCCTCCAAAAAATACTGAGGTCGAAAATCGACCAAAATATTCTAGAGTGCAACCTTCCAAAAAGAAAATTTGAAGAGGTATATTGTACTCACACTTTTTTTCTTTTTTCTTTTAACAGAAAAGGAAACGGCGTGGAAAAAGGATGAATTGTAGGAATTTTTACAGACATGTAAACCAAAATTACAAAAACCTATCAGCTCACACCAGTCAGAATGGCCATCAACAAAAATGCTGCAAACAAGAAACGCTGACGTGATTGTGGAGAAATGCGTACCCTCAATTCTAAGGGGGACGTGGTACGAGCCACTAATGAAAGCACAATTGAGGTGCCTTGAAAAGGTAAACGTTGAGCTACCATAGCAGTCAATCAATCATACCCACTGCTGGGTCTATCACCTGAGAAAATGAAAATCAAAAATCGCAGGCTGGCAATCCTGCACTCCAGCAATATTTACCATAGGCAACACTTGGAAGCAACGAAAATGTCCATCAACAGAGGAATGCACCAAGAAGAAGTGGTCCATGTACACAATGGAATATTAGCCATGGAAAACATTGAAGCACTGCTCTTTGAGGCACCATAGATGAGCCTGGAGATAATCACAAAACATGAAGGAGGTCGGAAAGCAAAAGACCTATATCTTATCACTTATGGCATTATCTAATAACTGACACAGATGAACATATTTCCAAAGAGAAAGACACTCACAGGCGTAGAAAACAAACTATGCTCATCTAAAAGGAAAGGAGGGGGGAAATTGAGAAATGAAGATGAGTGTTACTATACATATTCAAATACATATTATATACATGTATCAAAAAGATCGAACATATAGCAAGGGAGGTCGACGGAACACTGTAATATTTTATATGGGAAGAGGATCTGTACATTAATAGACATACATAATGTCCAAATGAACTAGATTGTGTACACCTAGGACAAACAATATTCTAAACTTTACCCAGATTTAAAAAATTTTAAAAACCAAGAAGAAGTAATGAGACATAAACTTATGGGGATTTCTCCAGGCAAATTCCATTCTAATTTACAACCTGGACAATGACTTCCAGAAAGGCTCTGCTGCCCTAGAACCCAGCTTGGGGAATGGAGAAATGCTACCTCCTTGTGGACGTTTCCCACAACAGCAGCTTTGAACCCACTGCAAAAGGTCACTAAATTTTCACCAACTTGCAGTTCTGTAAATGGCGCCTGCCCTCCAGAAAATTTCTGGGGTCAAAAATCGACCAAAAAATTCAGAAGAGGGCAACCTTCGAAGAAGACAATTTCAAGAGCTGTATTGTACTCACGGTTTTTTTCTTTTAAGAGAAAAGAAAAAGGCATAGGAATATGATGAATTTTAAAAATTTTCATGACATGCATACCCATATTACAAAACCCTATCAGCTCACAGCAGTCAGAATGGCCATTAGGAAAAATGCTGCAAAAAATAAACGGTGAAGGGAGTGTGGAGAAATGCGTACCCTCGGTTGTAAGGGGGGGCATGTAAAGAGCCACTAATGAAAACACAATGTAGGTGCTTTGAAAAGGGAAACATTGAACTACCAGTCCATCAATCACAACCACTGCTTGGCCTATCACCTGAGAAAATGAGAATCAAAAAGTCACAGGCTGGGAAACCTGTATGCCAGCAATATTTACCATAGCCAGCACTTGGAAGCAATGAAAATGTCCATCAACCGAGGAATGCACCAAGAAGAAGTGGTCCACGTACACAATGGAATATTACTCTAATAATAAATATAAATTAAATTTAAAAACAAAGAAAAGCAAGGAGACATCAACATTTGTGGGTTTATCCGGGCACATTGCACTCTAATTTATAACCGAAGAACACCACTGGCCGGTAGGTCTGTTTCCCTAGTACCAGCAAGGGGAACGTAGAAAGGCTGTCGCTCTCTGGCCGTTACCTGCAAAAGCAGGTTTAAAGCCTGAGCTAATGGTCACTTCATATGAACAAGTACTGCAGGGCTGTAAATGAAACCTGCCCTCAAAATGTCTTGAGGGAGATAATGGCCAAAATATTTCAAATGGTGACACATACTTTAAGAAAACACTTTGAAGAAATAAGCTCTCATCACAGCTGGAAAAATAAAAAGGACATGTCTTACAGCTCAATTTCAACGCATTATGAGACACATGCAAATTCAACCACAAAGAGGTATCAGCTCACACCACTCAGAATAACCATCAGCAAAAACTACAAAGAATAAATGCTGAAGGTGCTGGGAAGAAATGCATACCCTCCGCTTTAAGTGGGACGTAACCTGGAAAGAGCCACTAAAGCGAACAGAATAGAGGTGCCTTTAAAAGGTAAACATTGAGCTACCATATGATCCAGCAGACCTATTCCTGGACCTATAACCTAAGAAGACAGAATTGGAAGGACACAGGTACGCAAATCTGCATTGCATAGTATAACAATCGCCAAGATATGGAAGTAACTAAAAAGTCCAACGACAGATGGGTGGACAATGAAGAACTGCTACATGTACAGATGGAATATGAGCTAGTGAAAAAATGAAACAATGCCATTTGCAGCACCATAGATGAGTCTAGAAGTAATCACGCAACTTGGAGTAAGTGAGAAAGCGAAAGACACATATCCTATCATATCACATATAGGTGTTACCTAAAAAAAGATACAAACAAAGGTATTTCCACAGAGAAACACTATCATAGATTCATTAAAAAAACTTATGGTTCACCAAATGGAAAGGTGTGAGGATTGAATACATTACCATATTGAGGTTAACAGAGAGATACAAACACATGTGAAATATATAATCACCAAAGACCTACGCAATACCAAGAGAAGACTACTCAACATTGTGTCGTAACCTACATGGGAAAAGGATCCGAAGAAAAATAGATATATGTATATGTGTGAAAGAACCACATCTTGCACACCTAGAACAAACAAAACATTGTAATCAAGTTTGCTGTGATAAAAAATAAAAATTAAGTTAAAAATACCAACAAGAAGTAATGAGACATAAACTTAAAGGGATTTTTCCTCACACATTCCATTCTAATTTACAACCTAGAACACCACTTCCAGTAAGGCTCTGTTGCCCTAGTAACCAGATTTGGTAAAGGAGAAATGCTGCCGCCTTGTGGCCGATTCCCGCAACAGCAGCTTTTAACCCACAGCTAATGGTCACTTACCATTCACAAGGACTCAGGGCTGTAAAGGACACCTGCCCTCAAAATTGTGCTGAGGTAGGGAATGGATAAAAAAAATTCAAAACAGGCAAAATGTTCACGAAGCTCGTATGAAGAGGTAAGTTGTACTCACTCTCTTTTTAAAGAAAGGAAAATGGATAAAAGCTCAACCTCAGGAAGTATTAGACTCATGCAATCTAATCTACAAAAAGTTTTCAACTCACACCCGTCGACTGACCATTGGCAAAAAGTCTACAAACAATCAACGCTGAAGAGGTTTTAGAGAACTGTGTACCCTCTAGCTGCTGGTGAGATGTAAAAGGGTTAAACGCTAATAATGAGAACAGAAAGGAGCTGCGTTGAAAAGGAAAAATTGAGGTACCATTCAATCCAGCAGGCGCACCAATGGGCCTCTCACCTGAGAAGACCAGAATGAAGAAGACCCGGGCTGCAAAAGCTGCACTGCAGCCTTATTCACAATAGACAAGACAGTGAAGCAACCAACATGTCCATCAACAGATGAAAGGAAAAAGAAGAAGCGGCCCATGTACACAATGAATACTAGCCATGGAAAACAATGAAACACTGCTCTTTGAGACACCATAGATGATCTTGGAGATAATCACAGAACATGAGGTAAGTCGGAAAGCAAAAGTCCTATATCCTATGATATCACTTATACGCGTTCTCTAATAACTGACAGAAATGAACATATTTCCACTGAGAAAGTCAATCACAGACTTATTAAAAAAAACTATGCTTATCTACAAGGAAAGGTGGGGGGAATGGATACATGAAGATTAGCGTTACCATATGTATACAAATACATATTATATACATATATCAAAAAGACCGACCATATAGCAAGGAAGGTTTACGGAACACTGTGTAAGAATTTACACGGGAAGAGGATCTCTACATAAATAGGTATATAGAATATGTAGATGAACCAGAGTATGTACACCTTGGACAAGCAACATTCTAACCATTACCCCAATTGAAAAAATTAAAACAACGAACTAGGAGTAATGAGACATAAACTTATGGGGGGTTCTCCTGGCACATTCCATTCAAATTTACAACCTAGGCAAACGACTTCCAGAACGGCTCTGCTGCCCTAGTACCCAGATTTGGGAATGGAGAAATGCTGCATCCTTGTGGCCGTTTCCCACAACAGCAGCTTTAAACCCACTGCAAAAGGTCACTAAATATTCACCAATTGCAGGTCTGTAAATGACACCTGCCCTCCAAAAAATACTGAGGTCGAAAATCGACCAAAATATTCTAGAGTGCAACCTTCCAAAAAGAAAATTTGAAGAGGTATATTGTACTCACACTTTTTTTCTTTTTTCTTTTAACAGAAAAGGAAACGGCGTGGAAAAAGGATGAATTGTAGGAATTTTTACAGACATGTAAACCAAAATTACAAAAACCTATCAGCTCACACCAGTCAGAATGGCCATCAACAAAAATGCTGCAAACAAGAAACGCTGACGTGATTGTGGAGAAATGCGTACCCTCAATTCTAAGGGGGACGTGGTACGAGCCACTAATGAAAGCACAATTGAGGTGCCTTGAAAAGGTAAACGTTGAGCTACCATACCAGTCAATCAATCATACCCACTGCTGGGTCTATCACCTGAGAAAATGAAAATCAAAAATCGCAGGCTGGCAATCCTGCACTCCAGCAATATTTACCATAGGCAACACTTGGAAGCAACGAAAATGTCCATCAACAGAGGAATGCACCAAGAAGAAGTGGTCCATGTACACAATGGAATATTAGCCATGGAAAACATTGAAGCACTGCTCTTTGAGGCACCATAGATGAGCCTGGAGATAATCACAAAACATGAAGGAGGTCGGAAAGCAAAAGACCTATATCTTATCACTTATGGCATTATCTAATAACTGACACAGATGAACATATTTCCAAAGAGAAAGACACTCACAGGCGTAGAAAACAAACTATGCTCATCTAAAAGGAAAGGAGGGGGGAAATTGAGAAATGAAGATGAGTGTTACTATACATATTCAAATACATATTATATACATGTATCAAAAAGATCGAACATATAGCAAGGGAGGTCGACGGAACACTGTAATATTTTATATGGGAAGAGGATCTGTACATTAATAGACATACATAATGTCCAAATGAACTAGATTGTGTACACCTAGGACAAACAATATTCTAAACTTTACCCAGATTTAAAAAATTTTAAAAACCAAGAAGAAGTAATGAGACATAAACTTATGGGGATTTCTCCAGGCAAATTCCATTCTAATTTACAACCTGGACAATGACTTCCAGAAAGGCTCTGCTGCCCTAGAACCCAGCTTGGGGAATGGAGAAATGCTACCTCCTTGTGGACGTTTCCCACAACAGCAGCTTTGAACCCACTGCAAAAGGTCACTAAATTTTCACCAACTTGCAGTTCTGTAAATGGCGCCTGCCCTCCAGAAAATTTCTGGGGTCAAAAATCGACCAAAAAATTCAGAAGAGGGCAACCTTCGAAGAAGACAATTTCAAGAGCTGTATTGTACTCACGGTTTTTTTCTTTTAAGAGAAAAGAAAAAGGCATAGGAATATGATGAATTTTAAAAATTTTCATGACATGCATACCCATATTACAAAACCCTATCAGCTCACAGCAGTCAGAATGGCCATTAGGAAAAATGCTGCAAAAAATAAACGGTGAAGGGAGTGTGGAGAAATGCGTACCCTCGGTTGTAAGGGGGGGCATGTAAAGAGCCACTAATGAAAACACAATGTAGGTGCTTTGAAAAGGGAAACATTGAACTACCAGTCCATCAATCACAACCACTGCTTGGCCTATCACCTGAGAAAATGAGAATCAAAAAGTCACAGGCTGGGAAACCTGTATGCCAGCAATATTTACCATAGCCAGCACTTGGAAGCAATGAAAATGTCCATCAACCGAGGAATGCACCAAGAAGAAGTGGTCCACGTACACAATGGAATATTACTCTAATAATAAATATAAATTAAATTTAAAAACAAAGAAAAGCAAGGAGACATCAACATTTGTGGGTTTATCCGGGCACATTGCACTCTAATTTATAACCGAAGAACACCACTGGCCGGTAGGTCTGTTTCCCTAGTACCAGCAAGGGGAACGTAGAAAGGCTGTCGCTCTCTGGCCGTTACCTGCAAAAGCAGGTTTAAAGCCTGAGCTAATGGTCACTTCATATGAACAAGTACTGCAGGGCTGTAAATGAAACCTGCCCTCAAAATGTCTTGAGGGAGATAATGGCCAAAATATTTCAAATGGTGACACATACTTTAAGAAAACACTTTGAAGAAATAAGCTCTCATCACAGCTGGAAAAATAAAAAGGACATGTCTTACAGCTCAATTTCAACGCATTATGAGACACATGCAAATTCAACCACAAAGAGGTATCAGCTCACACCACTCAGAATAACCATCAGCAAAAACTACAAAGAATAAATGCTGAAGGTGCTGGGAAGAAATGCATACCCTCCGCTTTAAGTGGGACGTAACCTGGAAAGAGCCACTAAAGCGAACAGAATAGAGGTGCCTTTAAAAGGTAAACATTGAGCTACCATATGATCCAGCAGACCTATTCCTGGACCTATAACCTAAGAAGACAGAATTGGAAGGACACAGGTACGCAAATCTGCATTGCATAGTATAACAATCGCCAAGATATGGAAGTAACTAAAAAGTCCAACGACAGATGGGTGGACAATGAAGAACTGCTACATGTACAGATGGAATATGAGCTAGTGAAAAAATGAAACAATGCCATTTGCAGCACCATAGATGAGTCTAGAAGTAATCACGCAACTTGGAGTAAGTGAGAAAGCGAAAGACACATATCCTATCATATCACATATAGGTGTTACCTAAAAAAAGATACAAACAAAGGTATTTCCACAGAGAAACACTATCATAGATTCATTAAAAAAACTTATGGTTCACCAAATGGAAAGGTGTGAGGATTGAATACATTACCATATTGAGGTTAACAGAGAGATACAAACACATGTGAAATATATAATCACCAAAGACCTACGCAATACCAAGAGAAGACTACTCAACATTGTGTCGTAACCTACATGGGAAAAGGATCCGAAGAAAAATAGATATATGTATATGTGTGAAAGAACCACATCTTGCACACCTAGAACAAACAAAACATTGTAATCAAGTTTGCTGTGATAAAAAATAAAAATTAAGTTAAAAATACCAACAAGAAGTAATGAGACATAAACTTAAAGGGATTTTTCCTCACACATTCCATTCTAATTTACAACCTAGAACACCACTTCCAGTAAGGCTCTGTTGCCCTAGTAACCAGATTTGGTAAAGGAGAAATGCTGCCGCCTTGTGGCCGATTCCCGCAACAGCAGCTTTTAACCCACAGCTAATGGTCACTTACCATTCACAAGGACTCAGGGCTGTAAAGGACACCTGCCCTCAAAATTGTGCTGAGGTAGGGAATGGATAAAAAAAATTCAAAACAGGCAAAATGTTCACGAAGCTAGTATGAAGAGGTAAGTTGTACTCACTCTCTTTTTAAAGAAAGGAAAATGGATAAAAGCTCAACCTCAGGAAGTATTAGACTCATGCAATCTAATCTACAAAAAGTTTTCAACTCACACCCGTCGACTGACCATTGGCAAAAAGTCTACAAACAATCAACGCTGAAGAGGTTTTAGAGAACTGTGTACCCTCTAGCTGCTGGTGAGATGTAAAAGGGTTAAACGCTAATAATGAGAACAGAAAGGAGCTGCGTTGAAAAGGAAAAATTGAGGTACCATTCAATCCAGCAGGCGCACCAATGGGCCTCTCACCTGAGAAGACCAGAATGAAGAAGACCCGGGCTGCAAAAGCTGCACTGCAGCCTTATTCACAATAGACAAGACAGTGAAGCAACCAAAATGTCCATCAACAGATGAAAGGAAAAAGAAGAAGCGGTCCATGTACACAATGAATACTAGCCATGGAAAACAATGAAACACTGCTCTTTGAGACACCATAGATGATCTTGGAGACAATCACAGAACATGAGGTAAGTCGGAAAGCAAAAGTCCTATATCCTATGATATCACTTATACGCGTTCTCTAATAACTGACACAAATGAACATATTTCCACTGAGAAAGTCAATCACAGACTTATTAAAAAAAACTATGCTTATCTACAAGGAAAGGTGGGGGGAATGGATACATGAAGATTAGCGTTACCATATGTATACAAATACATATTATATACATATATCAAAAAGACCGACCATATAGCAAGGAAGGTTTACGGAACACTGTGTAAGAATTTACACGGGAAGAGGATCTCTACATAAATAGGTATATAGAATATGTAGATGAACCAGAGTATGTACACCTTGGACAAGCAACATTCTAACCATTACCCCAATTGAAAAAATTAAAACAACGAACTAGGAGTAATGAGACATAAACTTATGGGGGGTTCTCCTGGCACATTCCATTCAAATTTACAACCTAGGCAAACGACTTCCAGAAAGGCTCTGCTGCCCTAGAACCCAGATTGGGGAATGGAGAAATGCTACCTCCTTGTGGACGTTTCCCACAACAGCAGCTTTGAACTCACTGCAAAAGGTCACTAAATTTTCACCAACTTGCAGTTCTGTAAATTGCGCCTGGCCTCCAGAAAATTTCTGGGGTCAAAAATCGATCAAAAAATTCAGAAGAGGGCAACCTTCGAAGAAGACAATTTCAAGAGCTATATTGTACTCACGGTTTTTTCTTTTAAGAGAAAAGAAAAAGGCATCGGAATATGATGAATTTTAAAAATTTTCATGACATGCATACCCATATTACAAAACCCTATCAGCTCACAGCAGTCAGAATGGCCATTAGGAAAAATGCTGCAAAAAATAAACGGTGAAGGGAGTGTGGAGAAATGCGTACCCTCGGTTGTAAGGGGGGGCATGTAAAGAGCCACTAATGAAAACACAATGTAGGTGCTTTGAAAAGGGAAACAATGAACTACCAGTCCATCAATCACAACCACTGCTTGGCCTATCACCTGAGAAAATGAGAATCAAAAAGTCACAGGCTGGGAAACCTGTATGCCAGCAATATTTACCATAGGCAGCGCTTGGAAGAAATGAAAATGTCCATCAACCGAGGAATGCACCAAGAAGAAGTGGTCCACGTACACAATGGAATATTACTGTAATAATAAATATAAATTAAATTTAAAAACAAAGAAAAGCAAGGAGACATCAACATTTGTGGGTTTATCCGGGCACATTGCACTCTAATTTATAACCGAAAAACAACACTGGCCGGTAGGTCTGTTTCCCTAGTATCAGCAAGGGGAACGTAGAAAGGCTGTCGCTCTCTGGCCGTTACCTGCAAAAGCAGGTTTAAAGCCTGAGCTAATGGTCACTTCATATGAACAAGTACTGCAGGGCTGTAAATGAAACCTGCCCTCAAAATGTCTTGAGGGAGATAATGGCCAAAATATTTCAAATGGTGACACATAATTTAAGAAAACACTTTGAAGAAATAAGCTCTCATCACAGCTGGAAAAATAAAAAGGACATGTCTTACAGCTCAATTTCAACGCATTATGAGACACATGCAAATTCAACCACAAAGAGGTATCAGCTCACATCACTCAGAATAACCATCAGCAAAAACTACAAAGAATAAATGCTGAAGGTGCTGGGAAGAAATGCATACCCTCCACTTTAAGTGGGACGTAACCTGGAAAGAGCCACTAAAGAGAACAGAATAGAGGTGCCTTTAAAAGGTAAACATTGAGCTACCATATGATCCAGCAGACCTATTCCTGGACCTATAACCTAAGAAGACAGAATTGGAAGGACACAGGTACGCAAATCTGCATTGCATAGTATAACAATCGCCAAGATATGGAAGTAACCAAAAAGTCCAACGACAGATGGGTGGACAATGAAGAACTGCTACATGTACAGATGGAATATGAGCTAGTGAAAAAATGAAACAATGCCATTTGCAGCACCATAGATGAGTCTAGAAGTAATCACGCAACTTGGTGTAAGTGAGAAAGCGAAAGACACATATCCTATCATATCACATATAGGTGTTACCTAAAAAATGATACAAAGGTATTTCCACAGAGAAACACTATCATAGATTCATTAAAAAAAACTTATGGTTCACCAAATGGAAAGGTGTGAGGATTGGATACATTACTGTATTGAGGTTAACAGAGTGATACAAACATATGTGAAATATATAATCACCAAAGACCTACGCAATACCAAGAGAAGACTACTCAACATTGTGTCATATCCTACATGGGAAAAGGATCCGAAGAAAAATAGATATATGTATATGTGTGAAAGAACCACATCTTGCACACCTAGAACAAACAAAACATTGTAATCAAGTTTGCTGTGATAAAAAATAAAAATTAAGTTAAAGATACCAACAAGAAGTAATGAGACATAAACTTAAAGGGCTTTTTCCTCGCACATTCCATTCTAATTTACAACCTAGAACACCACTTCCAGTAAGGCTCTGTTGCCCTAGTAACCAGATTTGGTAAAGGAGAAATGCTGCCGCCTTGTGGCCGATTCCCGCAACAGCAGCTTTTAACCCACAGCTAATGGTCACTTACCATTCACAAGGACTCAGGGCTGTAAAGGACACCTGCCCTCAAAATTGTGCTGAGGTAGGGAATGGATAAAAAAAATTCAAAACAGGCAAAATGTTCACGAAGCTAGTATGAAGAGGTAAGTTGTACTCACTCTCTTTTTAAAGAAAGGAAAATGGATAAAAGCTCAACCTCAGGAAGTATTAGACTCATGCAATCTAATCTACAAAAAGTTTTCAACTCACACCCGTCGACTGACCATTGGCAAAAAGTCTACAAACAATCAATGCTGAAGAGGTTTTAGAGAACTGTGTACCCTCTAGCTGCTGGTGAGATGTAAAAGGGTTAAACGCTAATAATGAGAACAGAAAGGAGCTGCGTTGAAAAGGAAAAATTGAGGTACCATTCAATCCAGCAGGCGCACCAATGGGCCTCTCACCTGAGAAGACCAGAATGAAGAAGACCCGGGCTGCAAAAGCTGCACTGCAGCCTTATTCACAATAGACAAGACAGTGAAGCAACCAAAATGTCCATCAACAGATGAAAGGAAAAAGAAGAAGCGGCCCATGTACACAATGAATACTAGCCATGGAAAACGATGAAACACTGCTCTTTGAGACACCATAGATGATCTTGGAGATAATCACAGAACATGAGGTAAGTCGGAAAGCAAAAGTCCTATATCCTATGATATCACTTATACGCGTTCTCTAATAACTGACACAAATGAACATATTTCCACTGAGAAAGTCAATCACAGACTTATTAAAAAAAACTATGCTTATCTACAAGGAAAGGTGGGGGGAATGGATACATGAAGATTAGCGTTACCATATGTATACAAATACATATTATATACATATATCAAAAAGACCGACCATATAGCAAGGAAGGTTTACGGAACACTGTGTAACAATTTACACGGGAAGAGGATCTCTACATAAATAGGTATATAGAATATGTAGATGAACCAGAGTATGTACACCTTGGACAAGCAACATTCTAACCATTACCCCAATTGAAAAAATTAAAACAACGAACTAGGAGTAATGAGACATAAACTTATGGGGGGTTCTCCTGGCACATTCCATTCAAATTTACAACCTAGGCAAACGACTTCCAGAACGGCTCTGCTGCCCTAGTACCCAGATTTGGGAATGGAGAAATGCTGCATCCTTGTGGCCATTTCCCACAACAGCAGCTTTAAACCCACTGCAAAAGGTCGCTAAATATTCACCAATTGCAGGTCTGTAAATGACACCTGCACCCAAAAAATACTGAGGTCGAAAATCGACCAAAATATTCTAGAGTGCAACCTTCCAAAAAGAAAATTTGAAGAGGTATATTATACTCACACTTTTTTTTCTTTTTTCTTTTAACAGAAAAGAAAAAGGCGTGGAAAAATGATGAATTGTAGGAATTTTTACAGACATGTAAACCCAAATTACAAAAACCTATCAGCTCACACCAGTCAGAATGGCCATCAACAAAAATGCTGCAAACAAGAAATGCTGACGTGATTGTGGAGAAATGCGTACCCTCGATTCTAAGGGGGTCGTGGTAAGAGCCACTAATGAAAGCACAATTGAGGTGCCTTGAAAAGGTAAACGTTGAGCTACCATACCAGTCAATCAATCATACCCACTGCTGGGTCTATCACCTGAGAAAATGAAAATCAAAAATCGCAGGCTGGCAATCCTGCACTCCAGCAATATTTACCATAGGCAACACTTGGAAGCAACGAAAATGTCCATCAACAGAGGAATGCACCAAGAAGAAGTGGTCCATGTACACAATGGAATATTAGCCATGGAAAACATTGAAGCACTGCTCTTTGAGGCACCATAGATGAGCCTGGAGATAATCACAAAACATGAAGGAGGTCGGAAAGCAAAAGACCTATATCTTATATTATCACTTATGGCATTATCTAATAACTGACACAGATGAACATATTTCCAAAGAGAAAGACACACACAGGCGTAGAAAACAAACTATGCTCATCTAAAAGGAAAGGAGGGGGGAAATTGAGAAATGAAGATTAGTGTTACTATACATATTCAAATACATATTATATACATGTATCAAAAAGATCGAACATATAGCAAGGGAGGTCGACGGAACACTGTAATATTTTATATGGGAAGAGGATCTGTACATTAATAGACATACATAATGTCCAAATGAACTAGATTGTGTACACCTAGGACAAACAATATTCTAAACTTTACCCAGATTTAAAAAATTTTAAAAACCAAGAAGAAGTAATGAGACATAAACTTATGGGGATTTCTCCAGGCAAATTCCATTCTAATTTACAACCTGGACAATGACTTCCAGAAAGGCTCTGCTGCCCTAGAACCCAGCTTGGGGAATGGAGAAATGCTACCTCCTTGTGGACGTTTCCCACAACAGCAGCTTTGAACCCACTGCAAAAGGTCACTAAATTTTCACCAACTTGCAGTTCTGTAAATTGCGCCTGCCCTCCAGAAAATTTCTGGGGTCAAAAATCGACCAAAAAGTTCAGAAGAGGGCAACCTTCGAAGAAGACAATTTCAAGAGCTGTATTGTACTCACGGTTTTTTCTTTTAAGAGAAAAGAAAAAGGCATCGGAATATGATGAATTTTAAAAATTTTCATGACATGCATACCCATATTACAAAACCCTATCAGCTCACAGCAGTCAGAATGGCCATTAGGAAAAATGCTGCAAAAAATAAACGGTGAAGGGAGTGTGGAGAAATGCGTACCCTCGGTTGTAAGGGGGGGCATGTAAAGAGCCACTAATGAAAACACAATGTAGGTGCTTTGAAAAGGGAAACATTGAACTACCAGTCCATCAATCACAACCACTGCTTGGCCTATCACCTGAGAAAATGAGAATCAAAAAGTCACAGGCTGGGAAACCTGTATGCCAGCAATATTTACCATAGCCAGCACTTGGAAGCAATGAAAATGTCCATCAACCGAGGAATGCACCAAGAAGAAGTGGTCCACGTACACAATGGAATATTACTCTAATAATAAATATAAATTAAATTTAAAAACAAACAAAAGCAAGGAGACATCAACATTTGTGGGTTTATCCGGGCACATTGCACTCTAATTTATAACCGAAAAACACCACTGGCCGGTAGGACTGTTTCCCTAGTGCCAGCAAGGGGAACGTAGAAAGGCTGTCGCTCTCTGGCCGTTACCTGCAAAAGCAGGTTTAAAGCCTGAGCTAATGGTCACTTCATATGAACAAGTACTGCAGGGCTGTAAATGAAACCTGCCCTCAAAATGTCTTGAGGGAGATAATGGCCAAAATATTTCAAATGGTGACACATACTTTAAGAAAACACTTTGAAGAAATAAGCTCTCATCACAGCTGGAAAAATAAAAAGGACATGTCTTACAGCTCAATTTCAACGCATTATGAGACACATGCAAATTCAACCACAAAGAGGTATCAGCTCACACCACTCAGAATAACCATCAGCAAAAACTACAAAGAATAAATGCTGAAGGTGCTGGGAAGAAATGCATACCCTCCGCTTTAAGTGGGACGTAACCTGGAAAGAGCCACTAAAGAGAACGGAATAGAGGTGCCTTTAAAAGGTAAACATTGAGCTACCATATGATCCAGCAGACCTATTCCTGGACCTATAACCTAAGACGACAGAATTGGAAGGACACAGGTACGCAAATCTGCATTGCATAGTATAACAATCGCCAAGATATGGAAGTAACCAAAAAGTCCAACGACAGATGGGTGGATAATGAAGAACTGCTACCTGTACAGATGGAATATGAGCTAGTGAAAAAATGAAACAATGCCATTTGCAGCACCATAGATGAGTCTAGAAGTAATCACGCAACTTGATGTAAGTGAGAAAGCGAAAGACACATATCCTATCACATATAGGTGTTACCTAAAAAATGATACAAACAAAGGTATTTCCACAGAGAAACACTATCATAGATTCATTAAAAAAACTTATGGTTCACCAAATGGAAAGATGTGAGGATTGGATACATTACCGTATTGAGGTTAACAGAGTGATACAAACATATGTGAAATATATAATCACCAAAGACCTACGCAATACCAAGAGAAGACTACTCAACATTGTGTCGTAACCTACATGGGAAAAGGATCCGAAGAAAAATAGATATATGTCTATGTGTGAAAGAACCACATCTTGCACACCTAGAACAAACAAAACATTGTAATCAAGTTTGCTGTGATAAAAAATAAAAATTAAGTTAAAGATACCAACAAGAAGTAATGAGACATAAACTTAAAGGGCTTTTTCCTCACACATTCCATTCTAATTTACAACCTAGAACACCACTTCCAGTAAGGCTCTGTTGCCCTAGTAACCAGATTTGGTAAAGGAGAAATGCTGCCGCCTTGTGGCCGATTCCCGCAACAGCAGCTTTTAACCCACAGCTAATGGTCACTTACCATTCACAAGGACTCAGGGCTGTAAAGGACACCTGCCCTCAAAATTGTGCTGAGGTAGGGAATGGATAAAAAAAATTCAAAACAGGCAAAATGTTCACGAAGCTAGTATGAAGAGGTAAGTTGTACTCACTCTCTTTTTAAAGAAAGGAAAATGGATAAAAGCTCAACCTCAGGAAGTATTAGACTCATGCAATCTAATCTACAAAAAGTTTTCAACTCACACCCGTCGACTGACCATTGGCAAAAAGTCTACAAACAATCAACGCTGAAGAGGTTTTAGAGAACTGTGTACCCTCTAGCTGCTGGTGAGATGTAAAAGGGTTAAACGCTAATAATGAGAACAGAAAGGAGCTGCGTTGAAAAGGAAAAATTGAGGTACCATTCAATCCAGCAGGCGCACCAATGGGCCTCTCACCTGAGAAGACCAGAATGAAGAAGACCCGGGCTGCAAAAGCTGCACTGCAGCCTTATTCACAATAGACAAGACAGTGAAGCAACCAACATGTCCATCAACAGATGAAAGGAAAAAGAAGAAGCGGCCCATGTACACAATGAATACTAGCCATGGAAAACAATGAAACACTGCTCTTTGAGACACCATAGATGATCTTGGAGATAATCACAGAACATGAGGTAAGTCGGAAAGCAAAAGTCCTATATCCTATGATATCACTTATACGCGTTCTCTAATAACTGACAGAAATGAACATATTTCCACTGAGAAAGTCAATCACAGACTTATTAAAAAAAACTATGCTTATCTACAAGGAAAGGTGGGGGGAATGGATACATGAAGATTAGCGTTACCATATGTATACAAATACATATTATATACATATATCAAAAAGACCGACCATATAGCAAGGAAGGTTTACGGAACACTGTGTAAGAATTTACACGGGAAGAGGATCTCTACATAAATAGGTATATAGAATATGTAGATGAACCAGAGTATGTACACCTTGGACAAGCAACATTCTAACCATTACCCCAATTGAAAAAATTAAAACAACGAACTAGGAGTAATGAGACATAAACTTATGGGGGGTTCTCCTGGCACATTCCATTCAAATTTACAACCTAGGCAAACGACTTCCAGAACGGCTCTGCTGCCCTAGTACCCAGATTTGGGAATGGAGAAATGCTGCATCCTTGTGGCCGTTTCCCACAACAGCAGCTTTAAACCCACTGCAAAAGGTCACTAAATATTCACCAATTGCAGGTCTGTAAATGACACCTGCCCTCCAAAAAATACTGAGGTCGAAAATCGACCAAAATATTCTAGAGTGCAACCTTCCAAAAAGAAAATTTGAAGAGGTATATTGTACTCACACTTTTTTTCTTTTTTCTTTTAACAGAAAAGGAAACGGCGTGGAAAAAGGATGAATTGTAGGAATTTTTACAGACATGTAAACCAAAATTACAAAAACCTATCAGCTCACACCAGTCAGAATGGCCATCAACAAAAATGCTGCAAACAAGAAACGCTGACGTGATTGTGGAGAAATGCGTACCCTCAATTCTAAGGGGGACGTGGTACGAGCCACTAATGAAAGCACAATTGAGGTGCCTTGAAAAGGTAAACGTTGAGCTACCATAGCAGTCAATCAATCATACCCACTGCTGGGTCTATCACCTGAGAAAATGAAAATCAAAAATCGCAGGCTGGCAATCCTGCACTCCAGCAATATTTACCATAGGCAACACTTGGAAGCAACGAAAATGTCCATCAACAGAGGAATGCACCAAGAAGAAGTGGTCCATGTACACAATGGAATATTAGCCATGGAAAACATTGAAGCACTGCTCTTTGAGGCACCATAGATGAGCCTGGAGATAATCACAAAACATGAAGGAGGTCGGAAAGCAAAAGACCTATATCTTATCACTTATGGCATTATCTAATAACTGACACAGATGAACATATTTCCAAAGAGAAAGACACTCACAGGCGTAGAAAACAAACTATGCTCATCTAAAAGGAAAGGAGGGGGGAAATTGAGAAATGAAGATGAGTGTTACTATACATATTCAAATACATATTATATACATGTATCAAAAAGATCGAACATATAGCAAGGGAGGTCGACGGAACACTGTAATATTTTATATGGGAAGAGGATCTGTACATTAATAGACATACATAATGTCCAAATGAACTAGATTGTGTACACCTAGGACAAACAATATTCTAAACTTTACCCAGATTTAAAAAATTTTAAAAACCAAGAAGAAGTAATGAGACATAAACTTATGGGGATTTCTCCAGGCAAATTCCATTCTAATTTACAACCTGGACAATGACTTCCAGAAAGGCTCTGCTGCCCTAGAACCCAGCTTGGGGAATGGAGAAATGCTACCTCCTTGTGGACGTTTCCCACAACAGCAGCTTTGAACCCACTGCAAAAGGTCACTAAATTTTCACCAACTTGCAGTTCTGTAAATGGCGCCTGCCCTCCAGAAAATTTCTGGGGTCAAAAATCGACCAAAAAATTCAGAAGAGGGCAACCTTCGAAGAAGACAATTTCAAGAGCTGTATTGTACTCACGGTTTTTTTCTTTTAAGAGAAAAGAAAAAGGCATAGGAATATGATGAATTTTAAAAATTTTCATGACATGCATACCCATATTACAAAACCCTATCAGCTCACAGCAGTCAGAATGGCCATTAGGAAAAATGCTGCAAAAAATAAACGGTGAAGGGAGTGTGGAGAAATGCGTACCCTCGGTTGTAAGGGGGGGCATGTAAAGAGCCACTAATGAAAACACAATGTAGGTGCTTTGAAAAGGGAAACATTGAACTACCAGTCCATCAATCACAACCACTGCTTGGCCTATCACCTGAGAAAATGAGAATCAAAAAGTCACAGGCTGGGAAACCTGTATGCCAGCAATATTTACCATAGCCAGCACTTGGAAGCAATGAAAATGTCCATCAACCGAGGAATGCACCAAGAAGAAGTGGTCCACGTACACAATGGAATATTACTCTAATAATAAATATAAATTAAATTTAAAAACAAAGAAAAGCAAGGAGACATCAACATTTGTGGGTTTATCCGGGCACATTGCACTCTAATTTATAACCGAAGAACACCACTGGCCGGTAGGTCTGTTTCCCTAGTACCAGCAAGGGGAACGTAGAAAGGCTGTCGCTCTCTGGCCGTTACCTGCAAAAGCAGGTTTAAAGCCTGAGCTAATGGTCACTTCATATGAACAAGTACTGCAGGGCTGTAAATGAAACCTGCCCTCAAAATGTCTTGAGGGAGATAATGGCCAAAATATTTCAAATGGTGACACATACTTTAAGAAAACACTTTGAAGAAATAAGCTCTCATCACAGCTGGAAAAATAAAAAGGACATGTCTTACAGCTCAATTTCAACGCATTATGAGACACATGCAAATTCAACCACAAAGAGGTATCAGCTCACACCACTCAGAATAACCATCAGCAAAAACTACAAAGAATAAATGCTGAAGGTGCTGGGAAGAAATGCATACCCTCCGCTTTAAGTGGGACGTAACCTGGAAAGAGCCACTAAAGCGAACAGAATAGAGGTGCCTTTAAAAGGTAAACATTGAGCTACCATATGATCCAGCAGACCTATTCCTGGACCTATAACCTAAGAAGACAGAATTGGAAGGACACAGGTACGCAAATCTGCATTGCATAGTATAACAATCGCCAAGATATGGAAGTAACTAAAAAGTCCAACGACAGATGGGTGGACAATGAAGAACTGCTACCTGTACAGATGGAATATGAGCTAGTGAAAAAATGAAACAATGCCATTTGCAGCACCATAGATGAGTCTAGAAGTAATCACGCAACTTGGAGTAAGTGAGAAAGCGAAAGACACATATCCTATCATATCACATATAGGTGTTACCTAAAAAAAGATACAAACAAAGGTATTTCCACAGAGAAACACTATCATAGATTCATTAAAAAAACTTATGGTTCACCAAATGGAAAGGTGTGAGGATTGAATACATTACCATATTGAGGTTAACAGAGAGATACAAACACATGTGAAATATATAATCACCAAAGACCTACGCAATACCAAGAGAAGACTACTCAACATTGTGTCGTAACCTACATGGGAAAAGGATCCGAAGAAAAATAGATATATGTATATGTGTGAAAGAACCACATCTTGCACACCTAGAACAAACAAAACATTGTAATCAAGTTTGCTGTGATAAAAAATAAAAATTAAGTTAAAAATACCAACAAGAAGTAATGAGACATAAACTTAAAGGGATTTTTCCTCACACATTCCATTCTAATTTACAACCTAGAACACCACTTCCAGTAAGGCTCTGTTGCCCTAGTAACCAGATTTGGTAAAGGAGAAATGCTGCCGCCTTGTGGCCGATTCCCGCAACAGCAGCTTTTAACCCACAGCTAATGGTCACTTACCATTCACAAGGACTCAGGGCTGTAAAGGACACCTGCCCTCAAAATTGTGCTGAGGTAGGGAATGGATAAAAAAAATTCAAAACAGGCAAAATGTTCACGAAGCTAGTATGAAGAGGTAAGTTGTACTCACTCTCTTTTTAAAGAAAGGAAAATGGATAAAAGCTCAACCTCAGGAAGTATTAGACTCATGCAATCTAATCTACAAAAAGTTTTCAACTCACACCCGTCGACTGACCATTGGCAAAAAGTCTACAAACAATCAACGCTGAAGAGGTTTTAGAGAACTGTGTACCCTCTAGCTGCTGGTGAGATGTAAAAGGGTTAAACGCTAATAATGAGAACAGAAAGGAGCTGCGTTGAAAAGGAAAAATTGAGGTACCATTCAATCCAGCAGGCGCACCAATGGGCCTCTCACCTGAGAAGACCAGAATGAAGAAGACCCGGGCTGCAAAAGCTGCACTGCAGCCTTATTCACAATAGACAAGACAGTGAAGCAACCAAAATGTCCATCAACAGATGAAAGGAAAAAGAAGAAGCGGTCCATGTACACAATGAATACTAGCCATGGAAAACAATGAAACACTGCTCTTTGAGACACCATAGATGATCTTGGAGATAATCACAGAACATGAGGTAACTCGGAAAGCAAAAGTCCTATATCCTATGATATCACTTATACGCGTTCTCTAATAACTGACACAAATGAACATATTTCCACTGAGAAAGTCAATCACAGACTTATTAAAAAAAACTATGCTTATCTACAAGGAAAGGTGGGGGGAATGGATACATGAAGATTAGCGTTACCATATGTATACAAATACATATTATATACATATATCAAAAAGACCGACCATATAGCAAGGAAGGTTTACGGAACACTGTGTAAGAATTTACACGGGAAGAGGATCTCTACATAAATAGGTATATAGAATATGTAGATGAACCAGAGTATGTACACCTTGGACAAGCAACATTCTAACCATTACCCCAATTGAAAAAATTAAAACAACGAACTAGGAGTAATGAGACATAAACTTATGGGGGGTTCTCCTGGCACATTCCATTCAAATTTACAACCTAGGCAAACGACTTCCAGAAAGGCTCTGCTGCCCTAGAACCCAGATTGGGGAATGGAGAAATGCTACCTCCTTGTGGACGTTTCCCACAACAGCAGCTTTGAACTCACTGCAAAAGGTCACTAAATTTTCACCAACTTGCAGTTCTGTAAATTGCGCCTGGCCTCCAGAAAATTTCTGGTGTCAAAAATCGATCAAAAAATTCAGAAGAGGGCAACCTTCGAAGAAGACAATTTCAAGAGCTATACTGTACTCACGGTTTTTTCTTTTAAGAGAAAAGAAAAAGGCATCGGAATATGATGAATTTTAAAAATTTTCATGACATGCATACCCATATTACAAAACCCTATCAGCTCACAGCAGTCAGAATGGCCATTAGGAAAAATGCTGCAAAAAATAAACGGTGAAGGGAGTGTGGAGAAATGCGTACCCTCGGTTGTAAGGGGGGGCATGTAAAGAGCCACTAATGAAAACACAATGTAGGTGCTTTGAAAAGGGAAACAATGAACTACCAGTCCATCAATCACAACCACTGCTTGGCCTATCACCTGAGAAAATGAGAATCAAAAAGTCACAGGCTGGGAAACCTGTATGCCAGCAATATTTACCATAGGCAGCGCTTGGAAGAAATGAAAATGTCCATCAACCGAGGAATGCACCAAGAAGAAGTGGTCCACGTACACAATGGAATATTACTGTAATAATAAATATAAATTAAATTTAAAAACAAAGAAAAGCAAGGAGACATCAACATTTGTGGGTTTATCCGGGCACATTGCACTCTAATTTATAACCGAAAAACAACACTGGCCGGTAGGTCTGTTTCCCTAGTACCAGCAAGGGGAACGTAGAAAGGCTGTCGCTCTCTGGCCGTTACCTGCAAAAGCAGGTTTAAAGCCTGAGCTAATGGTCACTTCATATGAACAAGTACTGCAGGGCTGTAAATGAAACCTGCCCTCAAAATGTCTTGAGGGAGATAATGGCCAAAATATTTCAAATGGTGACACATACTTTAAGAAAACACTTTGAAGAAATAAGCTCTCATCACAGCTGGAAAAATAAAAAGGACATGTCTTACAGCTCAATTTCAACGCATTATGAGACACATGCAAATTCAACCACAAAGAGGTATCAGCTCACATCACTCAGAATAACCATCAGCAAAAACTACAAAGAATAAATGCTGAAGGTGCTGGGAAGAAATGCATACCCTCCACTTTAAGTGGGACGTAACCTGGAAAGAGCCACTAAAGAGAACAGAATAGAGGTGCCTTTAAAAGGTAAACATTGAGCTACCATATGATCCAGCAGACCTATTCCTGGACCTATAACCTAAGAAGACAGAATTGGAAGGACACAGGTACGCAAATCTGCATTGCATAGTATAACAATCGCCAAGATATGGAAGTAACCAAAAAGTCCAACGACAGATGGGTGGACAATGAAGAACTGCTACATGTACAGATGGAATATGAGCTAGTGAAAAAATGAAACAATGCCATTTGCAGCACCATAGATGAGTCTAGAAGTAATCACGCAACTTGGTGTAAGTGAGAAAGCGAAAGACACATATCCTATCATATCACATATAGGTGTTACCTAAAAAATGATACAAAGGTATTTCCACAGAGAAACACTATCATAGATTCATTAAAAAAAACTTATGGTTCACCAAATAGAAAGGTGTGAGGATTGGATACATTACTGTATTGAGGTTAACAGAGTGATACAAACATATGTGAAATATATAATCACCAAAGACCTACGCAATACCAAGAGAAGACTACTCAACATTGTGTCATATCCTACATGGGAAAAGGATCCGAAGAAAAATAGATATATGTATATGTGTGAAAGAACCACATCTTGCACACCTAGAACAAACAAAACATTGTAATCAAGTTTGCTGTGATAAAAAATAAAAATTAAGTTAAAGATACCAACAAGAAGTAATGAGACATAAACTTAAAGGGCTTTTTCCTCGCACATTCCATTCTAATTTACAACCTAGAACACCACTTCCAGTAAGGCTCTGTTGCCCTAGTAACCAGATTTGGTAAAGGAGAAATGCTGCCGCCTTGTGGCCGATTCCCGCAACAGCAGCTTTTAACCCACAGCTAATGGTCACTTACCATTCACAAGGACTCAGGGCTGTAAAGGACACCTGCCCTCAAAATTGTGCTGAGGTAGGGAATGGATAAAAAAAATTCAAAACAGGCAAAATGTTCACGAAGCTAGTATGAAGAGGTAAGTTGTACTCACTCTCTTTTTAAAGAAAGGAAAATGGATAAAAGCTCAACCTCAGGAAGTATTAGACTCATGCAATCTAATCTACAAAAAGTTTTCAACTCACACCCGTCGACTGACCATTGGCAAAAAGTCTACAAACAATCAATGCTGAAGAGGTTTTAGAGAACTGTGTACCCTCTAGCTGCTGGTGAGATGTAAAAGGGTTAAACGCTAATAATGAGAACAGAAAGGAGCTGCGTTGAAAAGGAAAAATTGAGGTACCATTCAATCCAGCAGGCGCACCAATGGGCCTCTCACCTGAGAAGACCAGAATGAAGAAGACCCGGGCTGCAAAAGCTGCACTGCAGCCTTATTCACAATAGACAAGACAGTGAAGCAACCAAAATGTCCATCAACAGATGAAAGGAAAAAGAAGAAGCGGCCCATGTACACAATGAATACTAGCCATGGAAAACGATGAAACACTGCTCTTTGAGACACCATAGATGATCTTGGAGATAATCACAGAACATGAGGTAAGTCGGAAAGCAAAAGTCCTATATCCTATGATATCACTTATACGCGTTCTCTAATAACTGACACAAATGAACATATTTCCACTGAGAAAGTCAATCACAGACTTATTAAAAAAAACTATGCTTATCTACAAGGAAAGGTGGGGGGAATGGATACATGAAGATTAGCGTTACCATATGTATACAAATACATATTATATACATATATCAAAAAGACCGACCATATAGCAAGGAAGGTTTACGGAACACTGTGTAACAATTTACACGGGAAGAGGATCTCTACATAAATAGGTATATAGAATATGTAGATGAACCAGAGTATGTACACCTTGGACAAGCAACATTCTAACCATTACCCCAATTGAAAAAATTAAAACAACGAACTAGGAGTAATGAGACATAAACTTATGGGGGGTTCTCCTGGCACATTCCATTCAAATTTACAACCTAGGCAAACGACTTCCAGAACGGCTCTGCTGCCCTAGTACCCAGATTTGGGAATGGAGAAATGCTGCATCCTTGTGGCCATTTCCCACAACAGCAGCTTTAAACCCACTGCAAAAGGTCGCTAAATATTCACCAATTGCAGGTCTGTAAATGACACCTGCACCCAAAAAATACTGAGGTCGAAAATCGACCAAAATATTCTAGAGTGCAACCTTCCAAAAAGAAAATTTGAAGAGGTATATTATACTCACACTTTTTTTTCTTTTTTCTTTTAACAGAAAAGAAAAAGGCGTGGAAAAATGATGAATTGTAGGAATTTTTACAGACATGTAAACCCAAATTACAAAAACCTATCAGCTCACACCAGTCAGAATGGCCATCAACAAAAATGCTGCAAACAAGAAATGCTGACGTGATTGTGGAGAAATGCGTACCCTCGATTCTAAGGGGGACGTGGTAAGAGCCACTAATGAAAGCACAATTGAGGTGCCTTGAAAAGGTAAACGTTGAGCTACCATACCAGTCAATCAATCATACCCACTGCTGGGTCTATCACCTGAGAAAATGAAAATCAAAAATCGCAGGCTGGCAATCCTGCACTCCAGCAATATTTACCATAGGCAACACTTGGAAGCAACGAAAATGTCCATCAACAGAGGAATGCACCAAGAAGAAGTGGTCCATGTACACAATGGAATATTAGCCATGGAAAACATTGAAGCACTGCTCTTTGAGGCACCATAGATGAGCCTGGAGATAATCACAAAACATGAAGGAGGTCGGAAAGCAAAAGACCTATATCTTATATTATCACTTATGGCATTATCTAATAACTGACACAGATGAACATATTTCCAAAGAGAAAGACACACACAGGCGTAGAAAACAAACTATGCTCATCTAAAAGGAAAGGAGGGGGGAAATTGAGAAATGAAGATTAGTGTTACTATACATATTCAAATACATATTATATACATGTATCAAAAAGATCGAACATATAGCAAGGGAGGTCGACGGAACACTGTAATATTTTATATGGGAAGAGGATCTGTACATTAATAGACATACATAATGTCCAAATGAACTAGATTGTGTACACCTAGGACAAACAATATTCTAAACTTTACCCAGATTTAAAAAATTTTAAAAACCAAGAAGAAGTAATGAGACATAAACTTATGGTGATTTCTCCAGGCAAATTCCATTCTAATTTACAACCTGGACAATGACTTCTAGAAAGGCTCTGCTGCCCTAGAACCCAGATTGGGGAATGGAGAAATGCTACCTCCTTGTGGACGTTTCCCACAACAGCAGCTTTGAACCCACTGCAAAAGGTCACTAAATTTTCACCAACTTGCAGTTCTGTAAATTGCGCCTGCCCTCCAGAAAATTTCTGGGGTCAAAAATCGACCAAAAAGTTCAGAAGAGGGCAACCTTCGAAGAAGACAATTTCAAGAGCTGTATTGTACTCACGGTTTTTTCTTTTAAGAGAAAAGAAAAAGGCATAGGAATATGATGAATTTTAAAAATTTTCATGACATGCATACCCATATTACAAAACCCTATCAGCTCACAGCAGTCAGAATGGCCATTAGGAAAAATGCTGCAAAAAATAAACGGTGAAGGGAGTGTGGAGAAATGCGTACCCTCGGTTGTAAGGGGGGGCATGTAAAGAGCCACTAATGAAAACACAATGTAGGTGCTTTGAAAAGGGAAACATTGAACTACCAGTCCATCAATCACAACCACTGCTTGGCCTATCACCTGAGAAAATGAGAATCAAAAAGTCACAGGCTGGGAAACCTGTATGCCAGCAATATTTACCATAGCCAGCACTTGGAAGCAATGAAAATGTCCATCAACCGAGGAATGCACCAAGAAGAAGTGGTCCACGTACACAATGGAATATTACTCTAATAATAAATATAAATTAAATTTAAAAACAAACAAAAGCAAGGAGACATCAACATTTGTGGGTTTATCCGGGCACATTGCACTCTAATTTATAACCGAAAAACACCACTGGCCGGTAGGACTGTTTCCCTAGTGCCAGCAAGGGGAACGTAGAAAGGCTGTCGCTCTCTGGCCGTTACCTGCAAAAGCAGGTTTAAAGCCTGAGCTAATGGTCACTTCATATGAACAAGTACTGCAGGGCTGTAAATGAAACCTGCCCTCAAAATGTCTTGAGGGAGATAATGGCCAAAATATTTCAAATGGTGACACATACTTTAAGAAAACACTTTGAAGAAATAAGCTCTCATCACAGCTGGAAAAATAAAAAGGACATGTCTTACAGCTCAATTTCAACGCATTATGAGACACATGCAAATTCAACCACAAAGAGGTATCAGCTCACACCACTCAGAATAACCATCAGCAAAAACTACAAAGAATAAATGCTGAAGGTGCTGGGAAGAAATGCATACCCTCCGCTTTAAGTGGGACGTAACCTGGAAAGAGCCACTAAAGAGAACGGAATAGAGGTGCCTTTAAAAGGTAAACATTGAGCTACCATATGATCCAGCAGACCTATTCCTGGACCTATAACCTAAGACGACAGAATTGGAAGGACACAGGTACGCAAATCTGCATTGCATAGTATAACAATCGCCAAGATATGGAAGTAACCAAAAAGTCCAACGACAGATGGGTGGATAATGAAGAACTGCTACCTGTACAGATGGAATATGAGCTAGTGAAAAAATGAAACAATGCCATTTGCAGCACCATAGATGAGTCTAGAAGTAATCACGCAACTTGATGTAAGTGAGAAAGCGAAAGACACATATCCTATCACATATAGGTGTTACCTAAAAAATGATACAAACAAAGGTATTTCCACAGAGAAACACTATCATAGATTCATTAAAAAAACTTATGGTTCACCAAATGGAAAGATGTGAGGATTGGATACATTACCGTATTGAGGTTAACAGAGTGATACAAACATATGTGAAATATATAATCACCAAAGACCTACGCAATACCAAGAGAAGACTACTCAACATTGTGTCGTAACCTACATGGGAAAAGGATCCGAAGAAAAATAGATATATGTATATGTGTGAAAGAACCACATCTTGCACACCTAGAACAAACAAAACATTGTAATCAAGTTTGCTGTGATAAAAAATAAAAATTAAGTTAAAGATACCAACAAGAAGTAATGAGACATAAACTTAAAGGGCTTTTTCCTCACACATTCCATTCTAATTTACAACCTAGAACACCACTTCCAGTAAGGCTCTGTTGCCCTAGTAACCAGATTTGGTAAAGGAGAAATGCTGCCGCCTTGTGGCCGATTCCCGCAACAGCAGCTTTTAACCCACAGCTAATGGTCACTTACCATTCACAAGGACTCAGGGCTGTAAAGGACACCTGCCCTCAAAATTGTGCTGAGGTAGGGAATGGATAAAAAAAATTCAAAACAGGCAAAATGTTCACGAAGCTAGTATGAAGAGGTAAGTTGTACTCACTCTCTTTTTAAAGAAAGGAAAATGGATAAAAGCTCAACCTCAGGAAGTATTAGACTCATGCAATCTAATCTACAAAAAGTTTTCAACTCACACCCGTCGACTGACCATTGGCAAAAAGTCTACAAACAATCAACGCTGAAGAGGTTTTAGAGAACTGTGTACCCTCTAGCTGCTGGTGAGATGTAAAAGGGTTAAACGCTAATAATGAGAACAGAAAGGAGCTGCGTTGAAAAGGAAAAATTGAGGTACCATTCAATCCAGCAGGCGCACCAATGGGCCTCTCACCTGAGAAGACCAGAATGAAGAAGACCCGGGCTGCAAAAGCTGCACTGCAGCCTTATTCACAATAGACAAGACAGTGAAGCAACCAACATGTCCATCAACAGATGAAAGGAAAAAGAAGAAGCGGCCCATGTACACAATGAATACTAGCCATGGAAAACAATGAAACACTGCTCTTTGAGACACCATAGATGATCTTGGAGATAATCACAGAACATGAGGTAAGTCGGAAAGCAAAAGTCCTATATCCTATGATATCACTTATACGCGTTCTCTAATAACTGACAGAAATGAACATATTTCCACTGAGAAAGTCAATCACAGACTTATTAAAAAAAACTATGCTTATCTACAAGGAAAGGTGGGGGGAATGGATACATGAAGATTAGCGTTACCATATGTATACAAATACATATTATATACATATATCAAAAAGACCGACCATATAGCAAGGAAGGTTTACGGAACACTGTGTAAGAATTTACACGGGAAGAGGATCTCTACATAAATAGGTATATAGAATATGTAGATGAACCAGAGTATGTACACCTTGGACAAGCAACATTCTAACCATTACCCCAATTGAAAAAATTAAAACAACGAACTAGGAGTAATGAGACATAAACTTATGGGGGGTTCTCCTGGCACATTCCATTCAAATTTACAACCTAGGCAAACGACTTCCAGAACGGCTCTGCTGCCCTAGTACCCAGATTTGGGAATGGAGAAATGCTGCATCCTTGTGGCCGTTTCCCACAACAGCAGCTTTAAACCCACTGCAAAAGGTCACTAAATATTCACCAATTGCAGGTCTGTAAATGACACCTGCCCTCCAAAAAATACTGAGGTCGAAAATCGACCAAAATATTCTAGAGTGCAACCTTCCAAAAAGAAAATTTGAAGAGGTATATTGTACTCACACTTTTTTTCTTTTTTCTTTTAACAGAAAAGGAAACGGCGTGGAAAAAGGATGAATTGTAGGAATTTTTACAGACATGTAAACCAAAATTACAAAAACCTATCAGCTCACACCAGTCAGAATGGCCATCAACAAAAATGCTGCAAACAAGAAACGCTGACGTGATTGTGGAGAAATGCGTACCCTCAATTCTAAGGGGGACGTGGTACGAGCCACTAATGAAAGCACAATTGAGGTGCCTTGAAAAGGTAAACGTTGAGCTACCATAGCAGTCAATCAATCATACCCACTGCTGGGTCTATCACCTGAGAAAATGAAAATCAAAAATCGCAGGCTGGCAATCCTGCACTCCAGCAATATTTACCATAGGCAACACTTGGAAGCAACGAAAATGTCCATCAACAGAGGAATGCACCAAGAAGAAGTGGTCCATGTACACAATGGAATATTAGCCATGGAAAACATTGAAGCACTGCTCTTTGAGGCACCATAGATGAGCCTGGAGATAATCACAAAACATGAAGGAGGTCGGAAAGCAAAAGACCTATATCTTATCACTTATGGCATTATCTAATAACTGACACAGATGAACATATTTCCAAAGAGAAAGACACTCACAGGCGTAGAAAACAAACTATGCTCATCTAAAAGGAAAGGAGGGGGGAAATTGAGAAATGAAGATGAGTGTTACTATACATATTCAAATACATATTATATACATGTATCAAAAAGATCGAACATATAGCAAGGGAGGTCGACGGAACACTGTAATATTTTATATGGGAAGAGGATCTGTACATTAATAGACATACATAATGTCCAAATGAACTAGATTGTGTACACCTAGGACAAACAATATTCTAAACTTTACCCAGATTTAAAAAATTTTAAAAACCAAGAAGAAGTAATGAGACATAAACTTATGGGGATTTCTCCAGGCAAATTCCATTCTAATTTACAACCTGGACAATGACTTCCAGAAAGGCTCTGCTGCCCTAGAACCCAGCTTGGGGAATGGAGAAATGCTACCTCCTTGTGGACGTTTCCCACAACAGCAGCTTTGAACCCACTGCAAAAGGTCACTAAATTTTCACCAACTTGCAGTTCTGTAAATGGCGCCTGCCCTCCAGAAAATTTCTGGGGTCAAAAATCGACCAAAAAATTCAGAAGAGGGCAACCTTCGAAGAAGACAATTTCAAGAGCTGTATTGTACTCACGGTTTTTTTCTTTTAAGAGAAAAGAAAAAGGCATAGGAATATGATGAATTTTAAAAATTTTCATGACATGCATACCCATATTACAAAACCCTATCAGCTCACAGCAGTCAGAATGGCCATTAGGAAAAATGCTGCAAAAAATAAACGGTGAAGGGAGTGTGGAGAAATGCGTACCCTCGGTTGTAAGGGGGGGCATGTAAAGAGCCACTAATGAAAACACAATGTAGGTGCTTTGAAAAGGGAAACATTGAACTACCAGTCCATCAATCACAACCACTGCTTGGCCTATCACCTGAGAAAATGAGAATCAAAAAGTCACAGGCTGGGAAACCTGTATGCCAGCAATATTTACCATAGCCAGCACTTGGAAGCAATGAAAATGTCCATCAACCGAGGAATGCACCAAGAAGAAGTGGTCCACGTACACAATGGAATATTACTCTAATAATAAATATAAATTAAATTTAAAAACAAACAAAAGCAAGGAGACATCAACATTTGTGGGTTTATCCGGGCACATTGCACTCTAATTTATAACCGAAAAACAACACTGGCCGGTAGGACTGTTTCCCTAGTGCCAGCAAGGGGAACGTAGAAAGGCTGTCGCTCTCTGGCCGTTACCTGCAAAAGCAGGTTTAAAGCCTGAGCTAATGGTCACTTCATATGAACAAGTACTGCAGGGCTGTAAATGAAACCTGCCCTCAAAATGTCTTGAGGGAGATAATGGCCAAAATATTTCAAATGGTGACACATACTTTAAGAAAACACTTTGAAGAAATAAGCTCTCATCACAGCTGGAAAAATAAAAAGGACATGTCTTACAGCTCAATTTCAACGCATTATGAGACACATGCAAATTCAACCACAAAGAGGTATCAGCTCACACCACTCAGAATAACCATCAGCAAAAACTACAAAGAATAAATGCTGAAGGTGCTGGGAAGAAATGCATACCCTCCGCTTTAAGTGGGACGTAACCTGGAAAGAGCCACTAAAGAGAATGGAATAGAGGTGCCTTTAAAAGGTAAACATTGAGCTACCATATGATCCAGCAGACCTATTCCTGGACCTATAACCTAAGACGACAGAATTGGAAGGACACAGGTACGCAAATCTGCATTGCATAGTATAACAATCGCCAAGATATGGAAGTAACCAAAAAGTCCAACGACAGATGGGTGGATAATGAAGAACTGCTACCTGTACAGATGGAATATGAGCTAGTGAAAAAATGAAACAATGCCATTTGCAGCACCATAGATGAGTCTAGAAGTAATCACGCAACTTGATGTAAGTGAGAAAGCGAAAGACACATATCCTATCACATATAGGTGTTACCTAAAAAATGATACAAACAAAGGTATTTCCACAGAGAAACACTATCATAGATTCATTAAAAAAACTTATGGTTCACCAAATGGAAAGATGTGAGGATTGGATACATTACCGTATTGAGGTTAACAGAGTGATACAAACATATGTGAAATATATAATCACCAAAGACCTACGCAATACCAAGAGAAGACTACTCAACATTGTGTCGTAACCTACATGGGAAAAGGATCCGAAGAAAAATAGATATATGTATATGTGTGAAAGAACCACATCTTGCACACCTAGAACAAACAAAACATTGTAATCAAGTTTGCTGTGATAAAAAATAAAAATTAAGTTAAAGATACCAACAAGAAGTAATGAGACATAAACTTAAAGGGCTTTTTCCTCACACATTCCATTCTAATTTACAACCTAGAACACCACTTCCAGTAAGGCTCTGTTGCCCTAGTAACCAGATTTGGTAAAGGAGAAATGCTGCCGCCTTGTGGCCGATTCCCGCAACAGCAGCTTTTAACCCACAGCTAATGGTCACTTACCATTCACAAGGACTCAGGGCTGTAAAGGACACCTGCCCTCAAAATTGTGCTGAGGTAGGGAATGGATAAAAAAAATTCAAAACAGGCAAAATGTTCACGAAGCTAGTATGAAGAGGTAAGTTGTACTCACTCTCTTTTTAAAGAAAGGAAAATGGATAAAAGCTCAACCTCAGGAAGTATTAGACTCATGCAATCTAATCTACAAAAAGTTTTCAACTCACACCCGTCGACTGACCATTGGCAAAAAGTCTACAAACAATCAACGCTGAAGAGGTTTTAGAGAACTGTGTACCCTCTAGCTGCTGGTGAGATGTAAAAGGGTTAAACGCTAATAATGAGAACAGAAAGGAGCTGCGTTGAAAAGGAAAAATTGAGGTACCATTCAATCCAGCAGGCGCACCAATGGGCCTCTCACCTGAGAAGACCAGAATGAAGAAGACCCGGGCTGCAAAAGCTGCACTGCAGCCTTATTCACAATAGACAAGACAGTGAAGCAACCAACATGTCCATCAACAGATGAAAGGAAAAAGAAGAAGCGGCCCATGTACACAATGAATACTAGCCATGGAAAACAATGAAACACTGCTCTTTGAGACACCATAGATGATCTTGGAGATAATCACAGAACATGAGGTAAGTCGGAAAGCAAAAGTCCTATATCCTATGATATCACTTATACGCGTTCTCTAATAACTGACAGAAATGAACATATTTCCACTGAGAAAGTCAATCACAGACTTATTAAAAAAAACTATGCTTATCTACAAGGAAAGGTGGGGGGAATGGATACATGAAGATTAGCGTTACCATATGTATACAAATACATATTATATACATATATCAAAAAGACCGACCATATAGCAAGGAAGGTTTACGGAACACTGTGTAAGAATTTACACGGGAAGAGGATCTCTACATAAATAGGTATATAGAATATGTAGATGAACCAGAGTATGTACACCTTGGACAAGCAACATTCTAACCATTACCCCAATTGAAAAAATTAAAACAACGAACTAGGAGTAATGAGACATAAACTTATGGGGGGTTCTCCTGGCACATTCCATTCAAATTTACAACCTAGGCAAACGACTTCCAGAACGGCTCTGCTGCCCTAGTACCCAGATTTGGGAATGGAGAAATGCTGCATCCTTGTGGCCGTTTCCCACAACAGCAGCTTTAAACCCACTGCAAAAGGTCACTAAATATTCACCAATTGCAGGTCTGTAAATGACACCTGCCCTCCAAAAAATACTGAGGTCGAAAATCGACCAAAATATTCTAGAGTGCAACCTTCCAAAAAGAAAATTTGAAGAGGTATATTGTACTCACACTTTTTTTCTTTTTTCTTTTAACAGAAAAGGAAATGGCGTGGAAAAAGGATGAATTGTAGGAATTTTTACAGACATGTAAACCAAAATTACAAAAACCTATCAGCTCACACCAGTCAGAATGGCCATCAACAAAAATGCTGCAAACAAGAAACGCTGACGTGATTGTGGAGAAATGCGTACCCTCAATTCTAAGGGGGACGTGGTACGAGCCACTAATGAAAGCACAATTGAGGTGCCTTGAAAAGGTAAACGTTGAGCTACCATAGCAGTCAATCAATCATACCCACTGCTGGGTCTATCACCTGAGAAAATGAAAATCAAAAATCGCAGGCTGGCAATCCTGCACTCCAGCAATATTTACCATAGGCAACACTTGGAAGCAACGAAAATGTCCATCAACAGAGGAATGCACCAAGAAGAAGTGGTCCATGTACACAATGGAATATTAGCCATGGAAAACATTGAAGCACTGCTCTTTGAGGCACCATAGATGAGCCTGGAGATAATCACAAAACATGAAGGAGGTCGGAAAGCAAAAGACCTATATCTTATCACTTATGGCATTATCTAATAACTGACACAGATGAACATATTTCCAAAGAGAAAGACACTCACAGGCGTAGAAAACAAACTATGCTCATCTAAAAGGAAAGGAGGGGGGAAATTGAGAAATGAAGATGAGTGTTACTATACATATTCAAATACATATTATATACATGTATCAAAAAGATCGAACATATAGCAAGGGAGGTCGACGGAACACTGTAATATTTTATATGGGAAGAGGATCTGTACATTAATAGACATACATAATGTCCAAATGAACTAGATTGTGTACACCTAGGACAAACAATATTCTAAACTTTACCCAGATTTAAAAAATTTTAAAAACCAAGAAGAAGTAATGAGACATAAACTTATGGGGATTTCTCCAGGCAAATTCCATTCTAATTTACAACCTGGACAATGACTTCCAGAAAGGCTCTGCTGCCCTAGAACCCAGCTTGGGGAATGGAGAAATGCTACCTCCTTGTGGACGTTTCCCACAACAGCAGCTTTGAACCCACTGCAAAAGGTCACTAAATTTTCACCAACTTGCAGTTCTGTAAATGGCGCCTGCCCTCCAGAAAATTTCTGGGGTCAAAAATCGACCAAAAAATTCAGAAGAGGGCAACCTTCGAAGAAGACAATTTCAAGAGCTGTATTGTACTCACGGTTTTTTTCTTTTAAGAGAAAAGAAAAAGGCATAGGAATATGATGAATTTTAAAAATTTTCATGACATGCATACCCATATTACAAAACCCTATCAGCTCACAGCAGTCAGAATGGCCATTAGGAAAAATGCTGCAAAAAATAAACGGTGAAGGGAGTGTGGAGAAATGCGTACCCTCGGTTGTAAGGGGGGGCATGTAAAGAGCCACTAATGAAAACACAATGTAGGTGCTTTGAAAAGGGAAACATTGAACTACCAGTCCATCAATCACAACCACTGCTTGGCCTATCACCTGAGAAAATGAGAATCAAAAAGTCACAGGCTGGGAAACCTGTATGCCAGCAATATTTACCATAGCCAGCACTTGGAAGCAATGAAAATGTCCATCAACCGAGGAATGCACCAAGAAGAAGTGGTCCACGTACACAATGGAATATTACTCTAATAATAAATATAAATTAAATTTAAAAACAAAGAAAAGCAAGGAGACATCAACATTTGTGGGTTTATCCGGGCACATTGCACTCTAATTTATAACCGAAGAACACCACTGGCCGGTAGGTCTGTTTCCCTAGTACCAGCAAGGGGAACGTAGAAAGGCTGTCGCTCTCTGGCCGTTACCTGCAAAAGCAGGTTTAAAGCCTGAGCTAATGGTCACTTCATATGAACAAGTACTGCAGGGCTGTAAATGAAACCTGCCCTCAAAATGTCTTGAGGGAGATAATGGCCAAAATATTTCAAATGGTGACACATACTTTAAGAAAACACTTTGAAGAAATAAGCTCTCATCACAGCTGGAAAAATAAAAAGGACATGTCTTACAGCTCAATTTCAACGCATTATGAGACACATGCAAATTCAACCACAAAGAGGTATCAGCTCACACCACTCAGAATAACCATCAGCAAAAACTACAAAGAATAAATGCTGAAGGTGCTGGGAAGAAATGCATACCCTCCGCTTTAAGTGGGACGTAACCTGGAAAGAGCCACTAAAGAGAACGGAATAGAGGTGCCTTTAAAAGGTAAACATTGAGCTACCATATGATCCAGCAGACCTATTCCTGGACCTATAACCTAAGACGACAGAATTGGAAGGACACAGGTACGCAAATCTGCATTGCATAGTATAACAATCGCCAAGATATGGAAGTAACCAAAAAGTCCAACGACAGATGGGTGGATAATGAAGAACTGCTACCTGTACAGATGGAATATGAGCTAGTGAAAAAATGAAACAATGCCATTTGCAGCACCATAGATGAGTCTAGAAGTAATCACGCAACTTGATGTAAGTGAGAAAGCGAAAGACACATATCCTATCACATATAGGTGTTACCTAAAAAATGATACAAACAAAGGTATTTCCACAGAGAAACACTATCATAGATTCATTAAAAAAACTTATGGTTCACCAAATGGAAAGATGTGAGGATTGGATACATTACCGTATTGAGGTTAACAGAGTGATACAAACATATGTGAAATATATAATCACCAAAGACCTACGCAATACCAAGAGAAGACTACTCAACATTGTGTCGTAACCTACATGGGAAAAGGATCCGAAGAAAAATAGATATATGTATATGTGTGAAAGAACCACATCTTGCACACCTAGAACAAACAAAACATTGTAATCAAGTTTGCTGTGATAAAAAATAAAAATTAAGTTAAAGATACCAACAAGAAGTAATGAGACATAAACTTAAAGGGCTTTTTCCTCACACATTCCATTCTAATTTACAACCTAGAACACCACTTCCAGTAAGGCTCTGTTGCCCTAGTAACCAGATTTGGTAAAGGAGAAATGCTGCCGCCTTGTGGCCGATTCCCGCAACAGCAGCTTTTAACCCACAGCTAATGGTCACTTACCATTCACAAGGACTCAGGGCTGTAAAGGACACCTGCCCTCAAAATTGTGCTGAGGTAGGGAATGGATAAAAAAAATTCAAAACAGGCAAAATGTTCACGAAGCTAGTATGAAGAGGTAAGTTGTACTCACTCTCTTTTTAAAGAAAGGAAAATGGATAAAAGCTCAACCTCAGGAAGTATTAGACTCATGCAATCTAATCTACAAAAAGTTTTCAACTCACACCCGTCGACTGACCATTGGCAAAAAGTCTACAAACAATCAACGCTGAAGAGGTTTTAGAGAACTGTGTACCCTCTAGCTGCTGGTGAGATGTAAAAGGGTTAAACGCTAATAATGAGAACAGAAAGGAGCTGCGTTGAAAAGGAAAAATTGAGGTACCATTCAATCCAGCAGGCGCACCAATGGGCCTCTCACCTGAGAAGACCAGAATGAAGAAGACCCGGGCTGCAAAAGCTGCACTGCAGCCTTATTCACAATAGACAAGACAGTGAAGCAACCAACATGTCCATCAACAGATGAAAGGAAAAAGAAGAAGCGGCCCATGTACACAATGAATACTAGCCATGGAAAACAATGAAACACTGCTCTTTGAGACACCATAGATGATCTTGGAGATAATCACAGAACATGAGGTAAGTCGGAAAGCAAAAGTCCTATATCCTATGATATCACTTATACGCGTTCTCTAATAACTGACAGAAATGAACATATTTCCACTGAGAAAGTCAATCACAGACTTATTAAAAAAAACTATGCTTATCTACAAGGAAAGGTGGGGGGAATGGATACATGAAGATTAGCGTTACCATATGTATACAAATACATATTATATACATATATCAAAAAGACCGACCATATAGCAAGGAAGGTTTACGGAACACTGTGTAAGAATTTACACGGGAAGAGGATCTCTACATAAATAGGTATATAGAATATGTAGATGAACCAGAGTATGTACACCTTGGACAAGCAACATTCTAACCATTACCCCAATTGAAAAAATTAAAACAACGAACTAGGAGTAATGAGACATAAACTTATGGGGGGTTCTCCTGGCACATTCCATTCAAATTTACAACCTAGGCAAACGACTTCCAGAACGGCTCTGCTGCCCTAGTACCCAGATTTGGGAATGGAGAAATGCTGCATCCTTGTGGCCGTTTCCCACAACAGCAGCTTTAAACCCACTGCAAAAGGTCACTAAATATTCACCAATTGCAGGTCTGTAAATGACACCTGCCCTCCAAAAAATACTGAGGTCGAAAATCGACCAAAATATTCTAGAGTGCAACCTTCCAAAAAGAAAATTTGAAGAGGTATATTGTACTCACACTTTTTTTCTTTTTTCTTTTAACAGAAAAGGAAACGGCGTGGAAAAAGGATGAATTGTAGGAATTTTTACAGACATGTAAACCAAAATTACAAAAACCTATCAGCTCACACCAGTCAGAATGGCCATCAACAAAAATGCTGCAAACAAGAAACGCTGACGTGATTGTGGAGAAATGCGTACCCTCAATTCTAAGGGGGACGTGGTACGAGCCACTAATGAAAGCACAATTGAGGTGCCTTGAAAAGGTAAACGTTGAGCTACCATAGCAGTCAATCAATCATACCCACTGCTGGGTCTATCACCTGAGAAAATGAAAATCAAAAATCGCAGGCTGGCAATCCTGCACTCCAGCAATATTTACCATAGGCAACACTTGGAAGCAACGAAAATGTCCATCAACAGAGGAATGCACCAAGAAGAAGTGGTCCATGTACACAATGGAATATTAGCCATGGAAAACATTGAAGCACTGCTCTTTGAGGCACCATAGATGAGCCTGGAGATAATCACAAAACATGAAGGAGGTCGGAAAGCAAAAGACCTATATCTTATCACTTATGGCATTATCTAATAACTGACACAGATGAACATATTTCCAAAGAGAAAGACACTCACAGGCGTAGAAAACAAACTATGCTCATCTAAAAGGAAAGGAGGGGGGAAATTGAGAAATGAAGATGAGTGTTACTATACATATTCAAATACATATTATATACATGTATCAAAAAGATCGAACATATAGCAAGGGAGGTCGACGGAACACTGTAATATTTTATATGGGAAGAGGATCTGTACATTAATAGACATACATAATGTCCAAATGAACTAGATTGTGTACACCTAGGACAAACAATATTCTAAACTTTACCCAGATTTAAAAAATTTTAAAAACCAAGAAGAAGTAATGAGACATAAACTTATGGGGATTTCTCCAGGCAAATTCCATTCTAATTTACAACCTGGACAATGACTTCCAGAAAGGCTCTGCTGCCCTAGAACCCAGCTTGGGGAATGGAGAAATGCTACCTCCTTGTGGACGTTTCCCACAACAGCAGCTTTGAACCCACTGCAAAAGGTCACTAAATTTTCACCAACTTGCAGTTCTGTAAATGGCGCCTGCCCTCCAGAAAATTTCTGGGGTCAAAAATCGACCAAAAAATTCAGAAGAGGGCAACCTTCGAAGAAGACAATTTCAAGAGCTGTATTGTACTCACGGTTTTTTTCTTTTAAGAGAAAAGAAAAAGGCATAGGAATATGATGAATTTTAAAAATTTTCATGACATGCATACCCATATTACAAAACCCTATCAGCTCACAGCAGTCAGAATGGCCATTAGGAAAAATGCTGCAAAAAATAAACGGTGAAGGGAGTGTGGAGAAATGCGTACCCTCGGTTGTAAGGGGGGGCATGTAAAGAGCCACTAATGAAAACACAATGTAGGTGCTTTGAAAAGGGAAACATTGAACTACCAGTCCATCAATCACAACCACTGCTTGGCCTATCACCTGAGAAAATGAGAATCAAAAAGTCACAGGCTGGGAAACCTGTATGCCAGCAATATTTACCATAGCCAGCACTTGGAAGCAATGAAAATGTCCATCAACCGAGGAATGCACCAAGAAGAAGTGGTCCACGTACACAATGGAATATTACTCTAATAATAAATATAAATTAAATTTAAAAACAAACAAAAGCAAGGAGACATCAACATTTGTGGGTTTATCCGGGCACATTGCACTCTAATTTATAACCGAAAAACAACACTGGCCGGTAGGACTGTTTCCCTAGTGCCAGCAAGGGGAACGTAGAAAGGCTGTCGCTCTCTGGCCGTTACCTGCAAAAGCAGGTTTAAAGCCTGAGCTAATGGTCACTTCATATGAACAAGTACTGCAGGGCTGTAAATGAAACCTGCCCTCAAAATGTCTTGAGGGAGATAATGGCCAAAATATTTCAAATGGTGACACATACTTTAAGAAAACACTTTGAAGAAATAAGCTCTCATCACAGCTGGAAAAATAAAAAGGACATGTCTTACAGCTCAATTTCAACGCATTATGAGACACATGCAAATTCAACCACAAAGAGGTATCAGCTCACACCACTCAGAATAACCATCAGCAAAAACTACAAAGAATAAATGCTGAAGGTGCTGGGAAGAAATGCATACCCTCCGCTTTAAGTGGGACGTAACCTGGAAAGAGCCACTAAAGAGAATGGAATAGAGGTGCCTTTAAAAGGTAAACATTGAGCTACCATATGATCCAGCAGACCTATTCCTGGACCTATAACCTAAGACGACAGAATTGGAAGGACACAGGTACGCAAATCTGCATTGCATAGTATAACAATCGCCAAGATATGGAAGTAACCAAAAAGTCCAACGACAGATGGGTGGATAATGAAGAACTGCTACCTGTACAGATGGAATATGAGCTAGTGAAAAAATGAAACAATGCCATTTGCAGCACCATAGATGAGTCTAGAAGTAATCACGCAACTTGATGTAAGTGAGAAAGCGAAAGACACATATCCTATCACATATAGGTGTTACCTAAAAAATGATACAAACAAAGGTATTTCCACAGAGAAACACTATCATAGATTCATTAAAAAAACTTATGGTTCACCAAATGGAAAGATGTGAGGATTGGATACATTACCGTATTGAGGTTAACAGAGTGATACAAACATATGTGAAATATATAATCACCAAAGACCTACGCAATACCAAGAGAAGACTACTCAACATTGTGTCGTAACCTACATGGGAAAAGGATCCGAAGAAAAATAGATATATGTATATGTGTGAAAGAACCACATCTTGCACACCTAGAACAAACAAAACATTGTAATCAAGTTTGCTGTGATAAAAAATAAAAATTAAGTTAAAGATACCAACAAGAAGTAATGAGACATAAACTTAAAGGGCTTTTTCCTCACACATTCCATTCTAATTTACAACCTAGAACACCACTTCCAGTAAGGCTCTGTTGCCCTAGTAACCAGATTTGGTAAAGGAGAAATGCTGCCGCCTTGTGGCCGATTCCCGCAACAGCAGCTTTTAACCCACAGCTAATGGTCACTTACCATTCACAAGGACTCAGGGCTGTAAAGGACACCTGCCCTCAAAATTGTGCTGAGGTAGGGAATGGATAAAAAAAATTCAAAACAGGCAAAATGTTCACGAAGCTAGTATGAAGAGGTAAGTTGTACTCACTCTCTTTTTAAAGAAAGGAAAATGGATAAAAGCTCAACCTCAGGAAGTATTAGACTCATGCAATCTAATCTACAAAAAGTTTTCAACTCACACCCGTCGACTGACCATTGGCAAAAAGTCTACAAACAATCAACGCTGAAGAGGTTTTAGAGAACTGTGTACCCTCTAGCTGCTGGTGAGATGTAAAAGGGTTAAACGCTAATAATGAGAACAGAAAGGAGCTGCGTTGAAAAGGAAAAATTGAGGTACCATTCAATCCAGCAGGCGCACCAATGGGCCTCTCACCTGAGAAGACCAGAATGAAGAAGACCCGGGCTGCAAAAGCTGCACTGCAGCCTTATTCACAATAGACAAGACAGTGAAGCAACCAACATGTCCATCAACAGATGAAAGGAAAAAGAAGAAGCGGCCCATGTACACAATGAATACTAGCCATGGAAAACAATGAAACACTGCTCTTTGAGACACCATAGATGATCTTGGAGATAATCACAGAACATGAGGTAAGTCGGAAAGCAAAAGTCCTATATCCTATGATATCACTTATACGCGTTCTCTAATAACTGACAGAAATGAACATATTTCCACTGAGAAAGTCAATCACAGACTTATTAAAAAAAACTATGCTTATCTACAAGGAAAGGTGGGGGGAATGGATACATGAAGATTAGCGTTACCATATGTATACAAATACATATTATATACATATATCAAAAAGACCGACCATATAGCAAGGAAGGTTTACGGAACACTGTGTAAGAATTTACACGGGAAGAGGATCTCTACATAAATAGGTATATAGAATATGTAGATGAACCAGAGTATGTACACCTTGGACAAGCAACATTCTAACCATTACCCCAATTGAAAAAATTAAAACAACGAACTAGGAGTAATGAGACATAAACTTATGGGGGGTTCTCCTGGCACATTCCATTCAAATTTACAACCTAGGCAAACGACTTCCAGAACGGCTCTGCTGCCCTAGTACCCAGATTTGGGAATGGAGAAATGCTGCATCCTTGTGGCCGTTTCCCACAACAGCAGCTTTAAACCCACTGCAAAAGGTCACTAAATATTCACCAATTGCAGGTCTGTAAATGACACCTGCCCTCCAAAAAATACTGAGGTCGAAAATCGACCAAAATATTCTAGAGTGCAACCTTCCAAAAAGAAAATTTGAAGAGGTATATTGTACTCACACTTTTTTTCTTTTTTCTTTTAACAGAAAAGGAAATGGCGTGGAAAAAGGATGAATTGTAGGAATTTTTACAGACATGTAAACCAAAATTACAAAAACCTATCAGCTCACACCAGTCAGAATGGCCATCAACAAAAATGCTGCAAACAAGAAACGCTGACGTGATTGTGGAGAAATGCGTACCCTCAATTCTAAGGGGGACGTGGTACGAGCCACTAATGAAAGCACAATTGAGGTGCCTTGAAAAGGTAAACGTTGAGCTACCATAGCAGTCAATCAATCATACCCACTGCTGGGTCTATCACCTGAGAAAATGAAAATCAAAAATCGCAGGCTGGCAATCCTGCACTCCAGCAATATTTACCATAGGCAACACTTGGAAGCAACGAAAATGTCCATCAACAGAGGAATGCACCAAGAAGAAGTGGTCCATGTACACAATGGAATATTAGCCATGGAAAACATTGAAGCACTGCTCTTTGAGGCACCATAGATGAGCCTGGAGATAATCACAAAACATGAAGGAGGTCGGAAAGCAAAAGACCTATATCTTATCACTTATGGCATTATCTAATAACTGACACAGATGAACATATTTCCAAAGAGAAAGACACTCACAGGCGTAGAAAACAAACTATGCTCATCTAAAAGGAAAGGAGGGGGGAAATTGAGAAATGAAGATGAGTGTTACTATACATATTCAAATACATATTATATACATGTATCAAAAAGATCGAACATATAGCAAGGGAGGTCGACGGAACACTGTAATATTTTATATGGGAAGAGGATCTGTACATTAATAGACATACATAATGTCCAAATGAACTAGATTGTGTACACCTAGGACAAACAATATTCTAAACTTTACCCAGATTTAAAAAATTTTAAAAACCAAGAAGAAGTAATGAGACATAAACTTATGGGGATTTCTCCAGGCAAATTCCATTCTAATTTACAACCTGGACAATGACTTCCAGAAAGGCTCTGCTGCCCTAGAACCCAGCTTGGGGAATGGAGAAATGCTACCTCCTTGTGGACGTTTCCCACAACAGCAGCTTTGAACCCACTGCAAAAGGTCACTAAATTTTCACCAACTTGCAGTTCTGTAAATGGCGCCTGCCCTCCAGAAAATTTCTGGGGTCAAAAATCGACCAAAAAATTCAGAAGAGGGCAACCTTCGAAGAAGACAATTTCAAGAGCTGTATTGTACTCACGGTTTTTTTCTTTTAAGAGAAAAGAAAAAGGCATAGGAATATGATGAATTTTAAAAATTTTCATGACATGCATACCCATATTACAAAACCCTATCAGCTCACAGCAGTCAGAATGGCCATTAGGAAAAATGCTGCAAAAAATAAACGGTGAAGGGAGTGTGGAGAAATGCGTACCCTCGGTTGTAAGGGGGGGCATGTAAAGAGCCACTAATGAAAACACAATGTAGGTGCTTTGAAAAGGGAAACATTGAACTACCAGTCCATCAATCACAACCACTGCTTGGCCTATCACCTGAGAAAATGAGAATCAAAAAGTCACAGGCTGGGAAACCTGTATGCCAGCAATATTTACCATAGCCAGCACTTGGAAGCAATGAAAATGTCCATCAACCGAGGAATGCACCAAGAAGAAGTGGTCCACGTACACAATGGAATATTACTCTAATAATAAATATAAATTAAATTTAAAAACAAAGAAAAGCAAGGAGACATCAACATTTGTGGGTTTATCCGGGCACATTGCACTCTAATTTATAACCGAAGAACACCACTGGCCGGTAGGTCTGTTTCCCTAGTACCAGCAAGGGGAACGTAGAAAGGCTGTCGCTCTCTGGCCGTTACCTGCAAAAGCAGGTTTAAAGCCTGAGCTAATGGTCACTTCATATGAACAAGTACTGCAGGGCTGTAAATGAAACCTGCCCTCAAAATGTCTTGAGGGAGATAATGGCCAAAATATTTCAAATGGTGACACATACTTTAAGAAAACACTTTGAAGAAATAAGCTCTCATCACAGCTGGAAAAATAAAAAGGACATGTCTTACAGCTCAATTTCAACGCATTATGAGACACATGCAAATTCAACCACAAAGAGGTATCAGCTCACACCACTCAGAATAACCATCAGCAAAAACTACAAAGAATAAATGCTGAAGGTGCTGGGAAGAAATGCATACCCTCCGCTTTAAGTGGGACGTAACCTGGAAAGAGCCACTAAAGCGAACAGAATAGAGGTGCCTTTAAAAGGTAAACATTGAGCTACCATATGATCCAGCAGACCTATTCCTGGACCTATAACCTAAGAAGACAGAATTGGAAGGACACAGGTACGCAAATCTGCATTGCATAGTATAACAATCGCCAAGATATGGAAGTAACCAAAAAGTCCAACGACAGATGGGTGGACAATGAAGAACTGCTACCTGTACAGATGGAATATGAGCTAGTGAAAAAATGAAACAATGCCATTTGCAGCACCATAGATGAGTCTAGAAGTAATCACGCAACTTGGAGTAAGTGAGAAAGCGAAAGACACATATCCTATCATATCACATATAGGTGTTACCTAAAAAAAGATACAAACAAAGGTATTTCCACAGAGAAACACTATCATAGATTCATTAAAAAAACTTATGGTTCACCAAATGGAAAGGTGTGAGGATTGAATACATTACCATATTGAGGTTAACAGAGAGATACAAACACATGTGAAATATATAATCACCAAAGACCTACGCAATACCAAGAGAAGACTACTCAACATTGTGTCGTAACCTACATGGGAAAAGGATCCGAAGAAAAATAGATATATGTATATGTGTGAAAGAACCACATCTTGCACACCTAGAACAAACAAAACATTGTAATCAAGTTTGCTGTGATAAAAAATAAAAATTAAGTTAAAAATACCAACAAGAAGTAATGAGACATAAACTTAAAGGGATTTTTCCTCACACATTCCATTCTAATTTACAACCTAGAACACCACTTCCAGTAAGGCTCTGTTGCCCTAGTAACCAGATTTGGTAAAGGAGAAATGCTGCCGCCTTGTGGCCGATTCCCGCAACAGCAGCTTTTAACCCACAGCTAATGGTCACTTACCATTCACAAGGACTCAGGGCTGTAAAGGACACCTGCCCTCAAAATTGTGCTGAGGTAGGGAATGGATAAAAAAAATTCAAAACAGGCAAAATGTTCACGAAGCTAGTATGAAGAGGTAAGTTGTACTCACTCTCTTTTTAAAGAAAGGAAAATGGATAAAAGCTCAACCTCAGGAAGTATTAGACTCATGCAATCTAATCTACAAAAAGCTTTCAACTCACACCCGTCGACTGACCATTGGCAAAAAGTCTACAAACAATCAACGCTGAAGAGGTTTTAGAGAACTGTGTACCCTCTAGCTGCTGGTGAGATGTAAAAGGGTTAAACGCTAATAATGAGAACAGAAAGGAGCTGCGTTGAAAAGGAAAAATTGAGGTACCATTCAATCCAGCAGGCGCACCAATGGGCCTCTCACCTGAGAAGACCAGAATGAAGAAGACCCGGGCTGCAAAAGCTGCACTGCAGCCTTATTCACAATAGACAAGACAGTGAAGCAACCAAAATGTCCATCAACAGATGAAAGGAAAAAGAAGAAGCGGTCCATGTACACAATGAATACTAGCCATTGAAAACAATGAAACACTGCTCTTTGAGACACCATAGATGATCTTGGAGATAATCACAGAACATGAGGTAAGTCGGAAAGCAAAAGTCCTATATCCTATGATATCACTTATACGCGTTCTCTAATAACTGACACAAATGAACATATTTCCACTGAGAAAGTCAATCACAGACTTATTAAAAAAAACTATGCTTATCTACAAGGAAAGGTGGGGGGAATGGATACATGAAGATTAGCGTTAACATATGTATACAAATACATATTATATACATATATCAAAAAGACCGACCATATAGCAAGGAAGGTTTACGGATCACTGTGTAACAATTTACACGGGAAGAGGATCTCTACATAAATAGGTATATAGAATATGTAGATGAACCAGAGTATGTACACCTCGGACAAGCAACATTCTAACCATTACCCCAATTGAAAAAATTAAAACAACCAACTAGGAGTAATGAGACATAAACTTATGGGGGGTTCTCCTGGCACATTCCATTCAAATTTACAACCTAGGCAAAGGACTTCCAGAACGGCTCTGCTGCCCTAGTACCCAGATTTGGGAATGGAGAAATGCTGCATCCTTGTGGCCGTTTCCCACAACAGCAGCTTTAAACCCACTGCAAAAGGTCACTAAATATTCACCAATTGCAGGTCTGTAAATGACACCTGCCCTCCAAAAAATACTGAGGTCGAAAATCGACCAAAATATTCTAGAGTGCAACCTTCCAAAAAGAAAATTTGAAGAGGTATATTGTACTCACACTTTTTTTTCTTTTTTCTTTTAACAGAAAAGGAAAAGGCGTGGAAAAATGATGAATTGTAGGAATTTTTACAGACATGTAAACCCAAATTACAAAAACCTATCAGCTCACACCAGTCAGAATGGCCATCAACAAAAATGCTGCAAACAAGAAATGCTGACGTGATTGTGGAGAAATGCGTACCCTCGATTCTAAGGGGGACGTGGTACGAGCCACTAATGAAAGCACAATTGAGGTGCCTTGAAAAGGTAAACGTTGAGCTACCATACCAGTCAATCAATCATACCCACTGCTGGGTCTATCACCTGAGAAAATGAAAATCAAAAATCGCAGGCTGGCAATCCTGCACTCCAGCAATATTTACCATAGGCAACACTTGGAAGCAACGAAAATGTCCATCAACAGAGGAATGCACCAAGAAGAAGTGGTCCATGTACACAATGGAATATTAGCCATGGAAAACATTGAAGCACTGCTCTTTGAGGCACCATAGATGAGCCTGGAGATAATCACAAAACATGAAGGAGGTCGGAAAGCAAAAGACCTATATCTTATATTATCACTTATGGCATTATCTAATAACTGACACAGATGAACATATTTCCAAAGAGAAAGACACTCACAGGCGTAGAAAACAAACTATGCTCATCTAAAAGGAAAGGAGGGGGGAAATTGAGAAATGAAGATGAGTGTTACTATACATATTCAAATACATATTATATACATGTATCAAAAAGATCGAACATATAGCAAGGGAGGTCGACGGAACACTGTAATATTTTATATGGGAAGAGGATCTGTACATTAATAGACATACATAATGTCCAAATGAACTAGATTGTGTACACCTAGGACAAACACTATTCTAAACTTTACCCAGATTTAAAAAATTTTAAAAACCAAGAAGAAGTAATGAGACATAAACTTATGGGGATTTCTCCAGGCAAATTCCATTCTAATTTACAACCTGGACAATGACTTCCAGAAAGGCTCTGCTGCCCTAGAACCCAGATTGGGGAATGGAGAAATGCTACCTCCTTGTGGACGTATCCCACAACAGCAGCTTTGAACTCACTGCAAAAGGTCACTAAATTTTCACCAACTTGCAGTTCTGTAAATTGCGCCTGCCCTCCAGAAAATTTCTGGGGTCAAAAATCGACCAAAAAATTCAGAAGAGGGCAACCTTCGAAGAAGACAATTTCAAGAGCTGTGTTGTACTCACGGTTTTTTCTTTTAAGAGAAAAGAAAAAGGCATAGGAATATGATGAATTTTAAAAATTTTCATGACATGCATACCCATATTACAAAACCCTATCAGCTCACAGCAGTCAGAATGGCCATTAGGAAAAATGCTGCAAAAAATAAACGGTGAAGGGAGTGTGGAGAAATGCGTACCCTCGGTTGTAAGGGGGGGCATGTAAAGAGCCACTAATGAAAACACAATGTAGGTGCTTTGAAAAGGGAAACATTGAACTACCAGTCCATCAAGCACAACCACTGCTTGGCCTATCACCTGAGAAAATGAGAATCAAAAAGTCACAGGCTGGGAAACCTGTATGCCAGCAATATTTACCATAGCCAGCACTTGGAAGAAATGAAAATGTCCATCAACCGAGGAATGCACCAAGAAGAAGTGGTCCACGTACACAATGGAATATTACTCTAATAATAAATATAAATTAAATTTAAAAACAAACAAAAGCAAGGAGACATCAACATTTGTGGGTTTATCCGGGCACATTGCACTCTAATTTATAACCGAAAAACACCACTGGCCGGTAGGTCTGTTTCCCTAGTGCCAGCAAGGGGAACGTAGAAAGGTTGTCGCTCTCTGGCCGTTACCTGCAAAAGCAGGTTTAAAGCCTGAGCTAATGGTCACTTCATATGAACAAGTACTGCAGGGCTGTAAATGAAACCTGCCCTCAAAATGTCTTGAGGGAGATAATGGCCAAAATATTTCAAATGGTGACACATACTTTAAGAAAACACTTTGAAGAAATAAGCTCTCATCACAGCTGGAAAAAGAAAAAGGACATGTCTTACAGCTCAATTTCAACGCATTATGAGACACATGCAAATTCAACCACAAAGAGGTATCAGCTCACACCACTCAGAATAACCATCAGCAAAAACTACAAAGAATAAATGCTGAAGGTGCTGGGAAGAAATGCATACCCTCCGCTTTAAGTGGGATGTAACCTGGAAAGAGCCACTAAAGAGAACGGAATAGAGGTGCCTTTAAAAGGTAAACATTGAGCTACCATATGATCCAGCAGACCTATTCCTGGACCTATAACCTAAGAAGACAGAATTGGAAGGACACAGGTACGCAAATCTGCATTGCATAGTATAACAATCGCCAAGATGTGGAAGTAACCAAAAAGTCCAACGACGGATGGGTGGACAATGAAGAACTGCTACCTGTACAGATGGAATATGAGCTAGTGAAAAAATGAAACAATGCCATTTGCAGCACCATAGATGAGTCTAGAAGTAATCACGCAACTTGGTGTAGGTGAGAAAGCCAAAGACACATATCCTATCATATCACATATAGGTGTTACCTAAAAAATGATACAAACAAAGGTATTTCCACAGAGAAACACTATCATAGATTCATTAAAAAAACTTATGGTTCACCAAATGGAAAGGTGTGAGGATTGGATACATTACCGTATAGAGGTTAACAGAGTGATACAAACATATGTGAAATATATAATCACCAAAGACCTACGCAATACCAAGAGAAGACTACTCAACATTGTGTCGTAACCTACATGGGAAAAGGATCCGAAGAAAAATAGATATATGTCTATGTGTGAAAGAACCACATCTTGCACACCTAGAACAAACAAAACATTGTAATCAAGTTTGCTGTGATAAGAAATAAAAATTAAGTTAAAGATACCAACAAGAAGTAATGAGACATAAACTTAAAGGGCTTTTTCCTCGCACATTCCATTCTAATTTACAACCTAGAACACCACTTCCAGTAAGGCTCTGTTGCCCTAGTAACCAGATTTGGTAAAGGAGAAATGCTGCCGCCTTGTGGCCGATTCCCGCAAGAGCAGCTTTTAACCCACAGCTAATGGTCACTTACCATTCACAAGGACTCAGGGCTGTAAAGGACACCTGCCCTCAAAATTGTGCTGAGGTAGGGAATGGATAAAAGAAATTCAAAACAGGCAAAATGTTCACGAAGCTAGTATGAAGAGGTAAGTTGTACTCACTCTCTTTTTAAAGAAAGGAAAATGGATAAAAGCTCAACCTCAGGAAGTATTAGACTCATGCAATCTAATCTACAAAAAGTTTTCAACTCACACCCGTCGACTGACCATTGGCAAAAAGTCTACAAACAATCAATGCTGAAGAGGTTTTAGAGAACTGTGTACCCTTCTAGCTGCTGGTGAGATGTAAAAGGGTTAAACGCTAATAATGAGAACAGAAAGGAGCTGCGTTGAAAAGGAAAAATTGAGGTACCATTCAATCCAGCAGGCGCACCAATGGGCCTCTCACCTGAGAAGACCAGAATGAAGAAGACCCGGGCTGCAAAAGCTGCACTGCAGCCTTATTCACAATAGACAAGACAGTGAAGCAACCAAAATGTCCATCAACAGATGAAAGGAAAAAGAAGAAGCGGTCCATGTACACAATGAATACTAGCCATGGAAAACAATGAAACACTGCTCTTTGAGACACCATAGATGATCTTGGAGATAATCACAGGACATGAGGTAAGTCGGAAAGCAAAAGTCCTATATCCTATGATATCACTTATACGCGTTCTCTAATAACTGACACAAATGAACATATTTCCACTGAGAAAGTCAATCACAGACTTATTAAAAAAAACTATGCTTATCTACAAGGAAAGGTGGGGGGAATGGATACATGAAGATTAGCGTTACCATATGTATACAAATACATATTATATACATATATCAAAAAGACCGACCATATAGCAAGGAAGGTTTACGGAACACTGTGTAACAATTTACACGGGAAGAGGATCTCTACATAAATAGGTATATAGAATATGTAGATGAACCAGAGTATGTACACCTTGGACAAGCAACATTCTAACCATTACCCCAATTGAAAAAAATTAAACCAACCAACTAGGAGTAATGAGACATAAACTTATGGGGGGTTCTCCTGGCACATTCCATTCAAATTTACAACCTAGGCAAACGACTTCCAGAACGGCTCTGCTGCCCTAGTACCCAGATTTGGGAATGGAGAAATGCTGCATCCTTGTGGCCGTTTCCCACAACAGCAGCTTTAAACCCACTGCAAAAGGTCACTAAATATTCACCAATTGCAGGTCTGTAAATGACACCTGCCCTCCAAAAAATACTGAGGTCGAAAATCGACCAAAATATTCTAGAGTGCAACCTTCCAAAAAGAAAATTTGAAGAGGTATATTGTACTCACACTTTTTTTTCTTTTTTCTTTTAACAGAAAAGGAAAAGGCGTGGAAAAAGGATGAATTGTAGGAATTTTTACAGACATGTAAACCCAAATTACAAAAGCCTATCAGCTCACACCAGTCAGAATGGCCATCAAGAAAAATGCTGCAAACAAGAAATGCTGACGTGATTGTGGAGAAATGCGTACCCTCGATTCTAAGGGGGACGTGGTAAGAGCCACTAATGAAAGCACAATTGAGGTGCCTTGAAAAGGTAAACGTTGAGCTACCATACCAGTCAATCAATCATACCCACTGCTGGGTCTATCACCTGAGAAAATGAAAATCAAAAATCGCAGGCTGGCAATCCTGCACTCCAGCAATATTTACCATAGGCAACACTTGGAAGCAACGAAAATGTCCATCAACAGAGGAATGCACCAAGAAGAAGTGGTCCATGTACACAATGGAATATTAGCCATGGAAAACATTGAAGCACTGCTCTTTGAGGCACCATAGATGAGCCTGGAGATAATCACAAAACATGAAGGAGGTCGGAAAGCAAAAGACCTATATCTTATATTATCACTTATGGCATTATCTAATAACTGACACAGATGAACATATTTCCAAAGAGAAAGACACTCACAGGCGTAGAAAACAAACTATGCTCATCTAAAAGGAAAGGAGGGGGGAAATTGAGAAATGAAGATTAGTGTTACTATACATATTCAAATACATATTATATACATGTATCAAAAAGATCGAACATATAGCAAGGGAGGTCGACGGAACACTGTAATATTTTATATGGGAAGAGGATCTGTACATTAATAGACATACATAATGTCCAAATGAACTAGATTGTGTACACCTAGGACAAACACTATTCTAAACTTTACCCAGATTTAAAAAATTTTAAAAACCAAGAAGAAGTAATGAGACATAAACTTATGGGGATTTCTCCAGGCAAATTCCATTCTAATTTACAACCTGGACAATGACTTCCAGAAAGGCTCTGCTGCCCTAGAACCCAGATTGGGGAATGGAGAAATGCTACCTCCTTGTGGACGTATCCCACAACAGCAGCTTTGAACTCACTGCAAAAGGTCACTAAATTTTCACCAACTTGCAGTTCTGTAAATTGCGCCTGCCCTCCAGAAAATTTCTGGGGTCAAAAATCGACCAAAAAATTCAGAAGAGGGCAACCTTCGAAGAAGACAATTTCAAGAGCTGTGTTGTACTCACGGTTTTTTCTTTTAAGAGAAAAGAAAAAGGCATAGGAATAGGATGAATTTTAAAAATTTTCATGACATGCATACCCATATTACAAAACCCTATCAGCTCACAGCAGTCAGAATGGCCATTAGGAAAAATGCTGCAAAAAATAAACGGTGAAGGGAGTGTGGAGAAATGCGTACCCTCGGTTGTAAGGGGGGGCATGTAAAGAGCCACTAATGAAAACACAATGTAGGTGCTTTGAAAAGGGAAACATTGAACTACCAGTCCATCAAGCACAACCACTGCTTGGCCTATCACCTGAGAAAATGAGAATCAAAAAGTCACAGGCTGGGAAACCTGTATGCCAGCAATATTTACCATAGCCAGCACTTGGAAGAAATGAAAATGTCCATCAACCGAGGAATGCACCAAGAAGAAGTGGTCCACGTACACAATGGAATATTACTCTAATAATAAATATAAATTAAATTTAAAAACAAAGAAAAGCAAGGAGACATCAACATTTGTGGGTTTATCCGGGCACATTGCACTCTAATTTATAACCGAAAAACACCACTGGCCGGTAGGTCTGTTTCCCTAGTGCCAGCAAGGGGAACGTAGAAAGGCTGTCGCTCTCTGGCCGTTACCTGCAAAAGCAGGTTTAAAGCCTGAGCTAATGGTCACTTCATATGAACAAGTACTGCAGGGCTGTAAATGAAACCTGCCCTCAAAATGTCTTGAGGGAGATAATGGCCAAAATATTTCAAATGGTGACACATACTTTAAGAAAACACTTTGAAGAAATAAGCTCTCATCACAGCTGGAAAAAGAAAAAGGACATGTCTTACAGCTCAATTTCAACGCATTATGAGACACATGCAAATTCAACCACAAAGAGGTATCAGCTCACACCACTCAGAATAACCATCAGCAAAAACTACAAAGAATAAATGCTGAAGGTGCTGGGAAGAAATGCATACCCTCCGCTTTAAGTGGGACGTAACCTGGAAAGAGCCACTAAAGAGAACGGAATAGAGGTGCCTTTAAAAGGTAAACATTGAGCTACCATATGATCCAGCAGACCTATTCCTGGACCTATAACCTAAGAAGACAGAATTGGAAGGACACAGGTACGCAAATCTGCATTGCATAGTATAACAATCGCCAAGATGTGGAAGTAACCAAAAAGTCCAACGACGGATGGGTGGACAATGAAGAACTGCTACATGTACAGATGGAATATGAGCTAGTGAAAAAATGAAACAATGCCATTTGCAGCACCATAGATGAGTCTAGAAGTAATCACGCAACTTGGTGTAGGTGAGAAAGCCAAAGACACATATCCTATCATATCACATATAGGTGTTACCTAAAAAATGATACAAACAAAGGTATTTCCACAGAGAAACACTATCATAGATTCATTAAAAAAACTTATGGTTCACCAAATGGAAAGGTGTGAGGATTGGGTACATTACCGTATAGAGGTTAACAGAGTGATACAAACATATGTGAAATATATAATCACCAAAGACCTACGCAATACCAAGAGAAGACTACTCAACATTGTGTCGTAACCTACATGGGAAAAGGATCCGAAGAAAAATAGATATATGTCTATGTGTGAAAGAACCACATCTTGCACACCTAGAACAAACAAAACATTGTAATCAAGTTTGCTGTGATAAGAAATAAAAATTAAGTTAAAGATACCAACAAGAAGTAATGAGACATAAACTTAAAGGGCTTTTTCCTCGCACATTCCATTCTAATTTACAACCTAGAACACCACTTCCAGTAAGGCTCTGTTGCCCTAGTAACCAGATTTGGTAAAGGAGAAATGCTGCCGCCTTGTGGCCGATTCCCGCAAGAGCAGCTTTTAACCCACAGCTAATGGTCACTTACCATTCACAAGGACTCAGGGCTGTAAAGGACACCTGCCCTCAAAATTGTGCTGAGGTAGGGAATGGATAAAAGAAATTCAAAACAGGCAAAATGTTCACGAAGCTAGTATGAAGAGGTAAGTTGTACTCACTCTCTTTTTAAAGAAAGGAAAATGGATAAAAGCTCAACCTCAGGAAGTATTAGACTCATGCAATCTAATCTACAAAAAGTTTTCAACTCACACCCGTCGACTGACCATTGGCAAAAAGTCTACAAACAATCAATGCTGAAGAGGTTTTAGAGAACTGTGTACCCTCTAGCTGCTGGTGAGATGTAAAAGGGTTAAACGCTAATAATGAGAACAGAAAGGAGCTGCGTTGAAAAGGAAAAATTGAGGTACCATTCAATCCAGCAGGCGCACCAATGGGCCTCTCACCTGAGAAGACCAGAATGAAGAAGACCCGGGCTGCAAAAGCTGCACTGCAGCCTTATTCACAATAGACAAGACAGTGAAGCAACCAAAATGTCCATCAACAGATGAAAGGAAAAAGAAGAAGCGGTCCATGTACACAATGAATACTAGCCATGGAAAACAATGAAACACTGCTCTTTGAGACACCATAGATGATCTTGGAGATAATCACAGGACATGAGGTAAGTCGGAAAGCAAAAGTCCTATATCCTATGATATCACTTATACGCGTTCTCTAATAACTGACACAAATGAACATATTTCCACTGAGAAAGTCAATCACAGACTTATTAAAAAAAACTATGCTTATCTACAAGGAAAGGTGGGGGGAATGGATACATGAAGATTAGCGTTACCATATGTATACAAATACATATTATATACATATATCAAAAAGACCGACCATATAGCAAGGAAGGTTTACGGAACACTGTGTAACAATTTACACGGGAAGAGGATCTCTACATAAATAGGTATATAGAATATGTAGATGAACCAGAGTATGTACACCTTGGACAAGCAACATTCTAACCATTACCCCAATTGAAAAAAATTAAACCAACCAACTAGGAGTAATGAGACATAAACTTATGGGGGGTTCTCCTGGCACATTCCATTCAAATTTACAACCTAGGCAAACGACTTCCAGAACGGCTCTGCTGCCCTAGTACCCAGATTTGGGAATGGAGAAATGCTGCATCCTTGTGGCCGTTTCCCACAACAGCAGCTTTAAACCCACTGCAAAAGGTCACTAAATATTCACCAATTGCAGGTCTGTAAATGACACCTGCCCTCCAAAAAATACTGAGGTCGAAAATCGACCAAAATATTCTAGAGTGCAACCTTCCAAAAAGAAAATTTGAAGAGGTATATTGTACTCACACTTTTTTTTCTTTTTTCTTTTAACAGAAAAGGAAAAGGCGTGGAAAAAGGATGAATTGTAGGAATTTTTACAGACATGTAAACCCAAATTACAAAAGCCTATCAGCTCACACCAGTCAGAATGGCCATCAAGAAAAATGCTGCAAACAAGAAATGCTGACGTGATTGTGGAGAAATGCGTACCCTCGATTCTAAGGGGGACGTGGTAAGAGCCACTAATGAAAGCACAATTGAGGTGCCTTGAAAAGGTAAACGTTGAGCTACCATACCAGTCAATCAATCATACCCACTGCTGGGTCTATCACCTGAGAAAATGAAAATCAAAAATCGCAGGCTGGCAATCCTGCACTCCAGCAATATTTACCATAGGCAACACTTGGAAGCAACGAAAATGTCCATCAACAGAGGAATGCACCAAGAAGAAGTGGTCCATGTACACAATGGAATATTAGCCATGGAAAACATTGAAGCACTGCTCTTTGAGGCACCATAGATGAGCCTGGAGATAATCACAAAACATGAAGGAGGTCGGAAAGCAAAAGACCTATATCTTATATTATCACTTATGGCATTATCTAATAACTGACACAGATGAACATATTTCCAAAGAGAAAGACACTCACAGGCGTAGAACACAAACTATGCTCATCTAAAAGGAAAGGAGGGGGGAAATTGAGAAATGAAGATTAGTGTTACTATACATATTCAAATACATATTATATACATGTATCAAAAAGATCGAACATATAGCAAGGGAGGTCGACGGAACACTGTAATATTTTATATGGGAAGAGGATCTGTACATTAATAGACATACATAATGTCCAAATGAACTAGATTGTGTACACCTAGGACAAACACTATTCTAAACTTTACCCAGATTTAAAAAATTTTAAAAACCAAGAAGAAGTAATGAGACATAAACTTATGGGGATTTCTCCAGGCAAATTCCATTCTAATTTACAACCTGGACAATGACTTCCAGAAAGGCTCTGCTGCCCTAGAACCCAGATTGGGGAATGGAGAAATGCTACCTCCTTGTGGACGTATCCCACAACAGCAGCTTTGAACTCACTGCAAAAGGTCACTAAATTTTCACCAACTTGCAGTTCTGTAAATTGCGCCTGCCCTCCAGAAAATTTCTGGGGTCAAAAATCGACCAAAAAATTCAGAAGAGGGCAACCTTCGAAGAAGACAATTTCAAGAGCTGTGTTGTACTCACGGTTTTTTCTTTTAAGAGAAAAGAAAAAGGCATAGGAATAGGATGAATTTTAAAAATTTTCATGACATGCATACCCATATTACAAAACCCTATCAGCTCACAGCAGTCAGAATGGCCATTAGGAAAAATGCTGCAAAAAATAAACGGTGAAGGGAGTGTGGAGAAATGCGTACCCTCGGTTGTAAGGGGGGGCATGTAAAGAGCCACTAATGAAAACACAATGTAGGTGCTTTGAAAAGGGAAACATTGAACTACCAGTCCATCAAGCACAACCACTGCTTGGCCTATCACCTGAGAAAATGAGAATCAAAAAGTCACAGGCTGGGAAACCTGTATGCCAGCAATATTTACCATAGCCAGCACTTGGAAGAAATGAAAATGTCCATCAACCGAGGAATGCACCAAGAAGAAGTGGTCCACGTACACAATGGAATATTACTCTAATAATAAATATAAATTAAATTTAAAAACAAACAAAAGCAAGGAGACATCAACATTTGTGGGTTTATCCGGGCACATTGCACTCTAATTTATAACCGAAAAACACCACTGGCCGGTAGGTCTGTTTCCCTAGTGCCAGCAAGGGGAACGTAGAAAGGCTGTCGCTCTCTGGCCGTTACCTGCAAAAGCAGGTTTAAAGCCTGAGCTAATGGTCACTTCATATGAACAAGTACTGCAGGGCTGTAAATGAAACCTGCCCTCAAAATGTCTTGAGGGAGATAATGGCCAAAATATTTCAAATGGTGACACATACTTTAAGAAAACACTTTGAAGAAATAAGCTCTCATCACAGCTGGAAAAAGAAAAAGGACATGTCTTACAGCTCAATTTCAACGCATTATGAGACACATGCAAATTCAACCACAAAGAGGTATCAGCTCACACCACTCAGAATAACCATCAGCAAAAACTACAAAGAATAAATGCTGAAGGTGCTGGGAAGAAATGCATACCCTCCGCTTTAAGTGGGACGTAACCTGGAAAGAGCCACTAAAGAGAACGGAATAGAGGTGCCTTTAAAAGGTAAACATTGAGCTACCATATGATCCAGCAGACCTATTCCTGGACCTATAACCTAAGAAGACAGAATTGGAAGGACACAGGTACGCAAATCTGCATTGCATAGTATAACAATCGCCAAGATGTGGAAGTAACCAAAAAGTCCAACGACGGATGGGTGGACAATGAAGAACTGCTACATGTACAGATGGAATATGAGCTAGTGAAAAAATGAAACAATGCCATTTGCAGCACCATAGATGAGTCTAGAAGTAATCACGCAACTTGGTGTAGGTGAGAAAGCCAAAGACACATATCCTATCATATCACATATAGGTGTTACCTAAAAAATGATACAAACAAAGGTATTTCCACAGAGAAACACTATCATAGATTCATTAAAAAAACTTATGGTTCACCAAATGGAAAGGTGTGAGGATTGGATACATTACCGTATAGAGGTTAACAGAGTGATACAAACATATGTGAAATATATAATCACCAAAGACCTACGCAATACCAAGAGAAGACTACTCAACATTGTGTCGTAACCTACATGGGAAAAGGATCCGAAGAAAAATAGATATATGTCTATGTGTGAAAGAACCACATCTTGCACACCTAGAACAAACAAAACATTGTAATCAAGTTTGCTGTGATAAGAAATAAAAATTAAGTTAAAGATACCAACAAGAAGTAATGAGACATAAACTTAAAGGGCTTTTTCCTCGCACATTCCATTCTAATTTACAACCTAGAACACCACTTCCAGTAAGGCTCTGTTGCCCTAGTAACCAGATTTGGTAAAGGAGAAATGCTGCCGCCTTGTGGCCGATTCCCGCAAGAGCAGCTTTTAACCCACAGCTAATGGTCACTTACCATTCACAAGGACTCAGGGCTGTAAAGGACACCTGCCCTCAAAATTGTGCTGAGGTAGGGAATGGATAAAAGAAATTCAAAACAGGCAAAATGTTCACGAAGCTAGTATGAAGAGGTAAGTTGTACTCACTCTCTTTTTAAAGAAAGGAAAATGGATAAAAGCTCAACCTCAGGAAGTATTAGACTCATGCAATCTAATCTACAAAAAGTTTTCAACTCACACCCGTCGACTGACCATTGGCAAAAAGTCTACAAACAATCAATGCTGAAGAGGTTTTAGAGAACTGTGTACCCTCTAGCTGCTGGTGAGATGTAAAAGGGTTAAACGCTAATAATGAGAACAGAAAGGAGCTGCGTTGAAAAGGAAAAATTGAGGTACCATTCAATCCAGCAGGCGCACCAATGGGCCTCTCACCTGAGAAGACCAGAATGAAGAAGACCCGGGCTGCAAAAGCTGCACTGCAGCCTTATTCACAATAGACAAGACAGTGAAGCAACCAAAATGTCCATCAACAGATGAAAGGAAAAAGAAGAAGCGGTCCATGTACACAATGAATACTAGCCATGGAAAACAATGAAACACTGCTCTTTGAGACACCATAGATGATCTTGGAGATAATCACAGGACATGAGGTAAGTCGGAAAGCAAAAGTCCTATATCCTATGATATCACTTATACGCGTTCTCTAATAACTGACACAAATGAACATATTTCCACTGAGAAAGTCAATCACAGACTTATTAAAAAAAACTATGCTTATCTACAAGGAAAGGTGGGGGGAATGGATACATGAAGATTAGCGTTACCATATGTATACAAATACATATTATATACATATATCAAAAAGACCGACCATATAGCAAGGAAGGTTTACGGAACACTGTGTAACAATTTACACGGGAAGAGGATCTCTACATAAATAGGTATATAGAATATGTAGATGAACCAGAGTATGTACACCTTGGACAAGCAACATTCTAACCATTACCCCAATTGAAAAAAATTAAACCAACCAACTAGGAGTAATGAGACATAAACTTATGGGGGGTTCTCCTGGCACATTCCATTCAAATTTACAACCTAGGCAAACGACTTCCAGAACGGCTCTGCTGCCCTAGTACCCAGATTTGGGAATGGAGAAATGCTGCATCCTTGTGGCCGTTTCCCACAACAGCAGCTTTAAACCCACTGCAAAAGGTCACTAAATATTCACCAATTGCAGGTCTGTAAATGACACCTGCCCTCCAAAAAATACTGAGGTCGAAAATCGACCAAAATATTCTAGAGTGCAACCTTCCAAAAAGAAAATTTGAAGAGGTATATTGTACTCACACTTTTTTTTCTTTTTTCTTTTAACAGAAAAGGAAAAGGCGTGGAAAAAGGATGAATTGTAGGAATTTTTACAGACATGTAAACCCAAATTACAAAAGCCTATCAGCTCACACCAGTCAGAATGGCCATCAAGAAAAATGCTGCAAACAAGAAATGCTGACGTGATTGTGGAGAAATGCGTACCCTCGATTCTAAGGGGGACGTGGTAAGAGCCACTAATGAAAGCACAATTGAGGTGCCTTGAAAAGGTAAACGTTGAGCTACCATACCAGTCAATCAATCATACCCACTGCTGGGTCTATCACCTGAGAAAATGAAAATCAAAAATCGCAGGCTGGCAATCCTGCACTCCAGCAATATTTACCATAGGCAACACTTGGAAGCAACGAAAATGTCCATCAACAGAGGAATGCACCAAGAAGAAGTGGTCCATGTACACAATGGAATATTAGCCATGGAAAACATTGAAGCACTGCTCTTTGAGGCACCATAGATGAGCCTGGAGATAATCACAAAACATGAAGGAGGTCGGAAAGCAAAAGACCTATATCTTATATTATCACTTATGGCATTATCTAATAACTGACACAGATGAACATATTTCCAAAGAGAAAGACACTCACAGGCGTAGAACACAAACTATGCTCATCTAAAAGGAAAGGAGGGGGGAAATTGAGAAATGAAGATTAGTGTTACTATACATATTCAAATACATATTATATACATGTATCAAAAAGATCGAACATATAGCAAGGGAGGTCGACGGAACACTGTAATATTTTATATGGGAAGAGGATCTGTACATTAATAGACATACATAATGTCCAAATGAACTAGATTGTGTACACCTAGGACAAACACTATTCTAAACTTTACCCAGATTTAAAAAATTTTAAAAACCAAGAAGAAGTAATGAGACATAAACTTATGGGGATTTCTCCAGGCAAATTCCATTCTAATTTACAACCTGGACAATGACTTCCAGAAAGGCTCTGCTGCCCTAGAACCCAGATTGGGGAATGGAGAAATGCTACCTCCTTGTGGACGTATCCCACAACAGCAGCTTTGAACTCACTGCAAAAGGTCACTAAATTTTCACCAACTTGCAGTTCTGTAAATTGCGCCTGCCCTCCAGAAAATTTCTGGGGTCAAAAATCGACCAAAAAATTCAGAAGAGGGCAACCTTCGAAGAAGACAATTTCAAGAGCTGTGTTGTACTCACGGTTTTTTCTTTTAAGAGAAAAGAAAAAGGCATAGGAATAGGATGAATTTTAAAAATTTTCATGACATGCATACCCATATTACAAAACCCTATCAGCTCACAGCAGTCAGAATGGCCATTAGGAAAAATGCTGCAAAAAATAAACGGTGAAGGGAGTGTGGAGAAATGCGTACCCTCGGTTGTAAGGGGGGGCATGTAAAGAGCCACTAATGAAAACACAATGTAGGTGCTTTGAAAAGGGAAACATTGAACTACCAGTCCATCAAGCACAACCACTGCTTGGCCTATCACCTGAGAAAATGAGAATCAAAAAGTCACAGGCTGGGAAACCTGTATGCCAGCAATATTTACCATAGCCAGCACTTGGAAGAAATGAAAATGTCCATCAACCGAGGAATGCACCAAGAAGAAGTGGTCCACGTACACAATGGAATATTACTCTAAAATATAAATTAAATTTAAAAACAAACAAAAGCAAGGAGACATCAACATTTGTGGGTTTATCCGGGCACATTGCACTCTAATTTATAACCGAAAAACAACACTGGCCGGTAGGTCTGTTTCCCTAGTGCCAGCAAGGGGAACGTAGAAAGGCTGTCGCTCTCTGGCCGTTACCTGCAAAAGCAGGTTTAAAGCCTGAGCTAATGGTCACTTCATATGAACAAGTACTGCAGGGCTGTAAATGAAACCTGCCCTCAAAATGTCTTGAGGGAGATAATGGCCAAAATATTTCAAATGGTGACACATACTTTAAGAAAACACTTTGAAGAAATAAGCTCTCATCACAGCTGGAAAAAGAAAAAGGACATGTCTTACAGCTCAATTTCAACGCATTATGAGACACATGCAAATTCAACCACAAAGAGGTATCAGCTCACACCACTCAGAATAACCATCAGCAAAAACTACAAAGAAT